>NW_022059914.1:0-43052 GCF_007399415.2 Gopherus evgoodei | reverse complement strand
GATGGAGCAAAGAGAAAGAGAAAGAGAGGCTGCCCACAGGAGAGACCTGGAGATAAAAGAAAGAGGGAGAAAGAGAAAGAGAGGCTGCCCACAGGAGAGAGCTGGAGATAAAAGAGAGAGAGAGGGAAGAGAGGGAAAAAGAGAGAAAGTATGAACTGGAATTAGCGCAGGCTAGGCAGCATGCTCCAGCCAACCCTAACAACCCTTCTCCAGTTATTGTTCCACATCCCAGGAAATTTCCCACCTACAAGGCAGGTGATGACACTGAGGCCTTCCTAGAAAATTTTGAAAGGACCTGCCATGGGTACAGCATCTCTGAAGACCAGTACATGATAGAGCTGAGGCCACTGCTCAGTGGACCCTTAGCAGAGGTGGCGGCTGAAATGCCTAAGGAGAACATGAACGATTATAAACTTTTTCAAACCATGGCCAGAATCAGAATGGGGCTAACACCTGAGCGTGCCCGTCGGAGGTTCAGAGCCCTAAGGTGGAAGCCAGATGTGTCATTCACCCGACATGCATATCACATTGGAAAGAATGATAATGCCTGCATATCAGGAGCCAATGTTTAATCTTGGGACGACATGCACCTCCTAATACAATTGGAGCAGTTCTTAGAGGATGTTCCGGAGGAAATAGAAAGGTACATCCTAGATGGGAAGCCCAAAACTGTCACTGAGGTGGGGGAGATTGGAACCAGATGGGTGGAAGTGGCAGAAAAGAAAAAAGCTACTATCAAGGGGAGCGAATATCACAGGGGTCACACCGACAATAAACCCTATACCCGAGGGCAACCCAAGACCCCACCTACAACCCAAGGAAAGCCGCCGACCCAAGAGGCTCAGCCAGAGCCTGAAACACCACCTGGAGCACCAGTGGAGAATGGTTAACCAGCCACGGAAACAACCCCATCACCTACATCACTTCCCCGAGGGACCAAGCCCAAGTCCACAGTCTAAGGAAGAACTGGTATCTACAGCCTCCAGGAAACAGTTCCAGACTGAGCAGGAAGCAGATGACAGCCTTCAAAAAGCTTAGGCGGTGGCACGGAGCACCCCACCGCCTCTCAGCTCTTCTAACCTATCCCGGTTTGTTATAGAACAAGGGCTTTTATATAAGGAGACTCTTTCTGGTGGACACTGGGAAGAATGGCATCCACAAAAACAGTTGGTGGTTCCAACTAAATACCGGGGGAAGCTCTTAAACTTAGCCCATGATCATCCCAGTGGCCATGCTGGGGTGAACAGAACCAAAGACAGGTTGGGAAAGTCCTTCCACTGGGAGATGATGGGCAAGGATGTTGCCAAGTATGTCCGGTCTTGTGAGGTGTGCCAAAGATTGGGAAAGCCCCAAGACCAGGTCAAGGCCCCTCTCCAACCACTCCCCATAATAGAGGTCCCATTTCAGCGAGTAGCTGTGGATATTCTGGGTCCTTTCCCAAAAAAAAGACCCCCAGAGGAATGCAGTACATAATGACTTTCATGGACTTTGCTACCCGATGGCCAGAAGCAGTAGCTCTAGGCAACACTAGGGCTAAAACTGTGTGCCAGGCCCTAATAGACATTTTTGCCAGGATAGGTTGGCCCTCCGATATCCTTACCGATTCAGGAACAAATTTCCTGGCAGGGACCATGAAAGAACTTTGGAAAACTCACTTGGGTGAATCACTTGGTTGCCACCCCATACCACCATCAAACCAATGGCCTGGTGGAAAGGTTTAATGGAACTTTGGGGGCCATGATACGTAAATTCATGAATGAACACTCCAACGACTGGGACCTAGTGTTGCAGCAGTTGCTCTTTGCTTACAGGGCTGTACCACATCCCAGTTTAGGGTTCTCACCATTTGAGCTTGTGTATGGCCACGAGGTTAAAGGGCCATTACACTTGGTGAAGCAGCAATGGGAGGGGTTTACACCCTCTCCAGGAACTAACATTCTGGATTTTGTAAGCAACCTACAAAACACCCTCCGACACTCTTTAGCCCTTGCTAAAGAAAACCTAAAGGATGCTCAAAAAGAACAAAAGGCCTGGTATGTTAGACATACCAGGGAGTGTTCCTTCAAGGTAGGAGACCAGGTTATGGTCTTGAAGGCGCAACAGGCCCATAAAATGAAAGCATCATGGGAAGGGCCATTCACGGTCCAAGAGCGCCTGGGAGCTGTTAACTACCTCATAGCGTTTCCCAATTCCTCCCTAAAGCCCAGAGTGTACCACGTTAATTCTCTCAAGCCTTTTTATTCTAGAGACTTACAAGTTTGTCAGTTTACAGCCCAGGGAGGAGATTACGCTGAGTGGTCTAACGGTGTCTAGGATGAAGGGAAAAGTGACGGTGGTGTGGAAAAGGTGACCCTCTCCACAGCCCTGGAACGTCTGCAGCGGCAACAAATCAAAAAGTTGATGCACACTCTCGTGAAATTTCCCCAGAATCAACTGGTTAAAAATTGTCCTTACAATG
Organism: Gopherus evgoodei; assembly: GCF_007399415.2. NCBI lineage: Eukaryota > Metazoa > Chordata > Testudines > Testudinidae > Gopherus > Gopherus evgoodei. Next base: position 40,594 of record NW_022059914.1, on the reverse strand, counting down.
TGAAGAATCTTGTATTTTTACATAATTAGTGGCATATGAAAGGGTGCATGTGTTTATTAATCTGTTTATTCTAAAGTTCTAGGGAAAAATCACTGCCAGTATGGTTCCACACTGTCAGCGATTTGGGGGGCGTGTCATAAAAAGATAGTAGGAGTTAATAAAACAGAAGTACTTTATATCTTTTTGCCTGTAAAGGTTAACAAGATCAGTAAGCCTGGCTGTCACCTGACCAGAGGACCAATCAGGGGACAGGATACTTTCAAATCTTGAGGGAGGGAAGTTTTTTGTGTGTGCTGTTAGTTTTTGGTTGTTGTTCTCTCTGGGTTCTGAGAGTGACCAGACGTGCAACCAGGTTTCTCTCCAATCACTCTGATACAGTCTCTATGTCCAAAATAGTAAGTATTAGGTAGATAAGGTGAGTTAGGCTTATGTTTGTTTTCTTTATTTGCAAATATGTATTTGGCTGGAAGGAGTTCAAATGTGTATTTGTATACTTAGGCTGGGAGGGTATTCCCAGTGTCTATAGCTGAAAGACCCTGTACCTATTCCATCTTAAATTTACAAAGATAATTTTTACTGTTTTTGCTTTCTTTAATTAAAAGCTTTTCTTGTTTAAGAACCTGATTGTTTTTTTATTCTGGTGAGACCCCAGGGGACTGGGTCTGGATCCACCAGGGAATTGGTGGGGAGAAAGGAGGGAAGGGGGAGAGAAAGGTTAATTTTCTCTCTGTGTTAGGATTACTTTCTCTCTCAGGGAGAGTCTGGGAGGGGGAGAGAGAAGGAGGGGGGAAGGTGCATTTTCCTCTCTGTTTTAAGGTTCAAGGAGTTTGAATCACAGTGATCTTCCAGGGTAACCCAGGGAGGGGAAGCCTGGGAGAGGCAACGGTGAGGGAAAGGGTTTACTTTCCTTGTGTTAAGGTCCAGAGGGACTGGGTCTTGAGGGTCCCCAGGCAAGGTTTTGGGGGGACCAGAGTGTACCAGGCACTGGAATTCCTGGTTGGTGGCAGCGCTACAAGTACTAAGCTGGTAATTGAGCTTAGAGGGATTCATGCTGGTACCCCATCTTTTGGACGCTAAGGTTCAGAGTGGGGGTATATACCATGACAATTTGCATGGTCTCTGTCTGGTTCTGTGATTGTTTCTGTCTGCTGTATAATTAATTTTGTTGGGTGTAAACCAATGAAGGTGGTGGGGTATAATTGGTTAGCTAATCATGTTACAATATGTTAGGATTGGTTAGGTAAATTTGAGTAGAATGATTGGCTAAGGTATAGCTGAAAATATTACTATATAAATTAGGGGCAAACAGGAAGTAAGTTGGGATTCAAAAATAAGGAAAAGGAACTTGAATTTAAGCTTGCTGGAAGCTCACCCCAATAAACATCGAATTGTTTGCACCTTCGGACTTCGGGTATTGTTGCTCTCTGTTCATGCAAAAAGGACCAGGGAAGGGTAAGAGTGAAGGAATAAGCCCCCTAACAGTCTTCCACTGAACTAACTGAAAATCTAAGGACCTAATCTGAACTCAGTAAAAAGATTCCTGTTTTCAGTGGACCTACATGTCCTATGCCAGCAAGCATCAGTTCTTAGGATGGAGTCTGTGGGGACTGTGTCTACTTTGATTAGGGTTAGATCATGGTTAGAAACACCGAGAGCATTATTCTGGGGCATTACAATCACTATTCAAGAATTCCAGTCCAATCATACTGATTTCCACTTACCTTTTACAGCCTTAAATCCCTAGGTATTCCTTACAGTTCTGAGCTGAAGCCAAAGTGTTAAAAGATTAATCCATTATAATGCACTGTACAAAAACCAAAAGGTTTGGCAACATACTCCTTTCCCAGATCCATCGTTATTGCTTTTCTTCACTTTCAATGAACTTGTAATGAAAGCTGTGTGGTAACCCTTGCGGGAAATGAGTTGCTGTAAAAGATCTTAAAATGAGGTAATAAGAATGCAATACAGACCCAAAGGCGGAACTGGCAAACCTCTTATGATTTTGCGGCTGTTTCAGAATGAGTCTGAATAACTTCAAAAGAAATTATTGTTGTCTGTAATCTGACTCCAACTCTGAGACTGTATTCAGGCTAGGATGTGATTTATTCATCTTTTCCTCTATTTTTTGTTAGACAATTGTGACGGTGCTGCCCGTGGTTCCCAGCTGAGGTCACTCAATCAGGGTGAACTGCAAACAAAACAGGGCAGACAAACCCCAAACGCTGGTGGTTATTCCAATACTTAGATTTACCAACCAGCACAGAACAGTTTCTATAGTACCTCACTGGTCACTTAGAAGTACAAACAATGCAGTTCCCTTAAAGCACCCAGCCTCAGGCCTCCTCCAGACACACCTGTCAAATATGATGATGATTCCTGAATAATCTTACTTCATCATATAAAAGAAAAGGTTCTTCCAATCCCAAAGGATCAACCACATACCCAGGTTCAATTATAACTTAGATCTTACCCAAAATACACGCTACAGCCAATTCTTATTAACTAAGCTAAAATTTATTAAGAGAAAAGAGAGAGAATGTTGGTTAAAAGATCAATATACAGATAGACTAATTCTTAAGGTTCAGATACATAGCAGAGGTGAGCTTGTAGTTGCCAAAAGTCCTTTTAGAAATAGTCCACAGGTTATAATCCAATGTCCATATTCAGGGTGGTTTCAGTCAATCATTGGGGATCTCAATCCTTGTGGCTTAAGGTTTCCCCCTCTTGAAACCCAAAGCAGATCTGAGATGAAGAAGGATCATGTCCCAGGCTTCTTATACATTTCCAGCAGCCTTTTGGCCTGAAAAAACAATAGGCTTGACTCCTTCTCCCAAATCTCCTGGCAATTAGCACAGGGAAATCTATCCATTAAACAGTTCAGATACAGGTTACTACCATAATCTTCAAAGAGACACATAGACAATAATACTATTTCACTCAAGTATCATCATAAATGTTAATATTCCTTTTGTTTTGATCTTTGAATGAAAACTATAGCAATAGACAAGACTTGCTTGCTGACATCCCAAGACCTGAGCAAACATCTGCCCTTCTACCTCTAACAATGTAGGCTTGCATTTCAAAGCTTTATTCATTTACATATCTTCCTAACCAGTCCTTAAGGTTCACCCGTGGGTCGCGTGGGTCGGATCAGTCGGTGAGGTGAGTTAATTAACTCTTTCTGGCTCTGTCACCTTTCAATGAGATATTATATTACACTCATAACATCACACAGGGCTCACCTGAGGGTGGTGCAGCAGGAAGGCCACAGCTGAGGTGAGCAGGGTGGCTGTGGGAAGGTTTGGGGGCACGGGGGAGGTTTGGGGGTACAGGAAGATATGGGGGTTTGTGGCTCACCTGGGGGTGGGGCAGCAGGAAGGCCATGGCCCAGGTGAGCAGGGCGGCCGTGGTCTCGGTGCCCCCACTGAAGAGGTCCACAAGCGCCATATGAACGTGCTCCGGGGTGAGGCCCCCCCTCAGCTGCGGAGTCCCCCCCCCGACCCCTTGCCACTCCCCCAGCAGCTGCAGCATATGATCCACCATGTCCCGGGTGCACTCGAGGTGCAGCAACTCCTGGGGGGATGTGGGCGTGAGGGGAGGTAATGGGGACCCCCAAACTCGGCACCGGGAACCCTCCACCCCCACCTCAGAGACCCCCAAAACCCACACCGGGAACCCTGCACCCCTGCCCCAGAGACCGCCAAACCCCACCCCAGAGCACCACCACCTTGTACCCCCCCAGAGACCCCCCAATTCCATCACTGGGCATGCTTCCCCCCCCTGCCCCAGAGACCCCCAAACCCAACACCGGGGACCCTCCACTCCCACCTGAGCACCCCCACCCTGTACCCCACCCTTTCCCCAGAGACCGTCCAAACCCCGACTCCCACCCCCTAGAGCCTCACACCCCAGCCCCCAAACCCCTCACCAGGGACCCTAACACCGCATACCCCAGAGACCCCCCACCCCGAACACTGCCCCCAGGGACACCCCTCAACCCAGAGAACCCAGGGGACCCCGAAACTGAGACTGCGGCGCCACTGCTGGCCCCCCACAGCGATACCTCCTCCCCGCCCCACCCCCGCCCCACAGTGCCCCCTGCAGCTCCCCCGCCGCCTGCTGGCCCCCCACAGCGACAACCTCTCCCCGCCCCACAGAACCCCCTGCAGCTCCCCCGCCGCCTGCTGGCCCCCCACAGCGACACCCTCCCCGCCCCACAGCGCCCCCTGAAGCTCCCCCGCCGCCTGCTGGCCCCCCACAGTGACACCCCCTCCTCGCCCCCCCCACAGCACCCCCTGCCGCTCCCCCCCACCTGCTGGGCCCCCACAGCGACACCCCCTCCCTGCCAACCCCCTCCCCACAGCGCCCCCTGCAGCTCCCCCGCAACCTCCCGCGCCCCACAGCGACACCCCCTCCTCGCCCCACAGCACCCCCTGCAGCTCTCCCGACGCCTCCCGCGCCCCACGGCTACACTCCTTCCCCGCCCCAGCCCCGCCCCACAGCACCCCCTGCAGCTCCCCCGCCCCTGCTGGCCCCCCACAGTGACACCCCGTCCCCGCCCCACAGAACCCCCTGCAGCTCCCCCGCCGCCTGCTGGCCCCGCACAGCGACACCCTCCCCGCCCCACAGCGCCCCCTGAAGCTCCCCCGCTGCCTGTTGGCCCCCCACAGTGACACCCCCTCCTCGCCCCCCCCACAGCACCCCCTGCCGCTCCCCCCCCACCTGCTGGCCCCCCACAGCGACACCCCCTCTCTGCCAACCCCCTCCCCACAGCGCCCCCTGCAGCTCCCCCGCAACCTCCCGCGCCCCACAGCGACACCCCCTCCCCGCCCCACAGCACCCCCTGCAGCTCTCCCGACGCCTCCCGCGCCCCACGGCTACACTCCCTCCCCGCCCCAGCCCCGCCCCACAGCACCCCCTGCAGCTCCCCCGCCCCACCTGGCCCCCCACAGTGACACCCCCTCCCCGCCCCACAGAGCCAGTCCCTGCCCCACAGCGCCCCCTGCAGCTCCCCCCTCCTGCTGGTCCTCCACAGCAACACCCCTTCCCCACCCCAGCCCCGCCCCACAGCACCCCCTGCAACTCCCCCGCTGCCTCCCGCGCCCCACAGTGACACCCCCTCCCCGCCCCACCCCCGACCAAGAGCACCCCCTGCAGCTCCCCCGCCACCTCCCACGCCCCACAGCGACACCCCCTCCCCTGTTGGGGGGGGCCCAGGGTGAAGGAGCCCTAAGGGGGGTAGGTGATCCCTGTGGGGGGTCCCAGGAGGTGAAGGGGGGTCCCTGGGATGAAGCAGGTCCCTATGGGGGGTGGTATTTTCCTGAGGTTAGGGGGCTCTTGGGTGTCCCCAGAGGTGAAGGGGGGTTCCTGGGAGGGTTCCTGGGAAGAAGGGGGTCTCTATGGGGTGTGGGAGTTCCCTGGGGGATCCCCGGGGGCAAAGGGGGGTTCCTGGGGGATCCCTGGGATGAAGTGGGTCCCTATGGGGTGTGGGAGTTCCCTGGGGAGTCCCCGGGGGCAAAGGAGGAATTCCTGGGGGGGATCCTGGGGGTCCCTAGGATGAAGTGGGTCCCTATGGGGGGTGGTATTTCCCTGGGTTTAGGAGGTCCCTGGGGGGGGTTCCCGGAGGTGAAGGAGGGTTCCTGGGGGGATCCCAGGGTCTCTAGGATGAAGTGGGTCCCTATCGGGGTGGTATTTCCCTGGGCTTAAGGAATCACTGGGGGGTCGAAGCAAAGCCCTCACCTGGCAGAGCGCGGCTGCCTGGGCCCCCAGAATCGGGTCCAGCTGCAGACACTGGGCACGGGCCAGGGCCGAGTGAGCCGGTTTGCGCTGCAGCCGCCAGCTGGTGGTGAAGTGGCCCAGGACAGATCGTGGCCCCCTAGGGAGATGAGATCTGCTACGGGGGAGGAAAGGAAGGATAGTGACCAGGAGGGGAGAGACCCCCACCCCCACCCAAGCCCCCGGGACCTGCCCCCTTCCCGTTCCAGCATTAACTCTGGACCCTACTGATGGCAGAACCCAGGGGAGTCGGAGCTCAGAGAGCTGGAGGAGGGGCTGACCCCCCCAATACCTTCATGAACAGCCCCCCCAACCCTCTGGCAACACATCTCCCACCCACCCACAGCCCCCTCAAACCAGCCCCAACCCCCCATCTCAGCCCCCAGTGCCCCATTACCGACAAAGCTGAGGGGGCGCCTGGCGAAATTGGACCATTTCTGGGTCAGCGCCTGGCGGAGGGACTCCACGCTGTTCAGCACCAGCACATCTGGAGGCACACGCAGGTGGGTTAATGAGGGGACCCAGGAGGGGAGGGAACCCTGCCCAGGACAGAGCAGGGAGGGGTTAAGCCCAGGGGTGAAGGGGGGAAGGAAGGGGGCCCAGTGGAGGAGGAGCTAGGCACAGGGGGGAATGAAGGGGGCCCCGGGGATGAGGCAGGGGGGTCTCGGCCCCGCTCACCCTTGGCCCTAAAGCAGAGCCGGTAGATTGGCCCGTAGCGCTGGGCGAGCTCCAGCAGGTGCAGGGGCAGCTCGGGGTGCAGCATGTGGGGAAGCCCCCCCACCAGGGGCAGGGCCCAGGGGCCAGACAGGGCACTCAAGCGGCCCCCCCGCGAACCCCCCACTCGCCCCCCAGCACAGCCAGGGCCAGCAGCACCAGCAGCAGGAGCGGGGTGGCCATCAGCATCGCTGGGGCGTGGGGGCGCTGGTGGGATATAAAGCCCCTGAGTCCTTCGTCACGGGGCCTTGGAGAGACAGAAGTGACACAGGGTGCCTCTCACTCCCCACCCGCAGCCCCCTGCTCCACCAGTGCCCCTCACTTCCGACCCACAACCACCCCCAGCGCCACCGGTGCCCCTCACTCGCAACCCGCAGCCCCCCCCAGTGCCACCAGTGCCCCTCACTCCTGACCCGGACTCCCCTCAGTGCCACCGATGCCCCACACTCCCGACCCGCAGCCCCCAGCTCTGCCGGTGCCCCTCAATCCCGACCCGCAGCCGCCCCCAGCGCCACCGATTCCCCTTACTCCTGACCCGCAGCCCTCCGCAGCGCCACTGGTGCCCCTCACTCCCGACACTCACCCCCCTGGCACCAAAGATCCCCCTCACTCCCGACCCTCAGCCCCCGCAGCGCCACCGATGCCCCTCACTCCCGACACGCAACCCCCCCAGCACCACCGGTGCCCCTGACTCCTGACCCACAGCCCCCTTCTCTGCCAGTGCCCCTCACTCCCGACTAGCACCCCCCCAGCTCCACTGGTGCCCCTCACTCCCGACCCACAGCCCCCCCCAGCACCACCATTGCCCCTCACTCCCGACCCACAGCCCTCCAGCGCCACCGGTGCCCCTCACTCCTGATCCGCAGCCACCCAGCGCCACCGGTGTCCCTCACTCCTCAGCTGCAGCCCCCTTGGTCCCGCCCATTCTCTCTGCCAGTGCCCCTCACTCCCAACCCGCAGCCCCCAGCCCGGCCAGTGCCCCTCATTCCCGACCAGCAGCCCCCTGAATTCCCCCCCACGAGGTCTGCTGGTGCCCCTCACTCCCGACCTGCAGCCCTCCCAGTGCCACCAGTGCCCCTCACTCCTGACCCGCAGCCCCCTGGTCCGCCGGTACCCCTCACTCCCGCGCTGCAGCCCCCTTGGTCCGGACCCTTCTCTCTGCCAGCGCCCCTCACTCCCAACCCTCAGCCCCCAGCCTAGCCAGTGCCCCTCATTTTCGACCAGCAGCCCCCCGGGGTTCCCGCCCATGAGGTCTGCTGGTGCCCTTCATTCCTGACCCGCAGCCCCATGCTCTGCCAGTGCCCCTCACCAGGGCCGGCTTTAGGAAGTGTGGGGCCCAATTTGAACAGTTTCGACGGGGCCCCGGCAGGGATGACCAAAAAAAGAAAAACCATGTAAAAGAGCACGTGGGGCTTGTATTCACTGGGTGGTGCTCCGAGTCTTCGGCGGGTCACTTCGGTGCCGGGTCCTTCACTCACTCCAGGTCTGTCGAAGACCCGGAGCGAGCGAAGGACCTGCTGCTGAAGTGCCGATGAAGACCCAGACCGCCACCAGGTTGTTAGGCGGAGGGCCCGATTCAAGGGAACTGGTGGAATAGGCATAAAGCCGGCCCTGCCCCTCACGGCCGATCTTCAGCCCCCCGCTAGCCCAGCCTTGGGGCTCAGAGTGACTTCTGGGTAATTATTTTGGTTTCATTAACCTGAGGTCAGAGCCCTGCAGTGCATCCGGGGGTCCCTGGCACTTTGCTGCAGGGGGCATTGGATGGGCAGAAACCAGCCTCTGGGAATCTCTCGCTCTTTTGTCGGTGACTGATTGGCACCCGCTTGCCGTGCTCTGATGGCCGGCGTGGCCGGGGTTCGAACCGGAGTCTCAGGGCATTTACACAGTGCGAGCAACACCTGATTTATTCTGGATCGGCTCACGCCTAGGACCGGTCCCTGCCATGGCTGGGCGGCAGCTGGGGGCTCACTGTGGCAGGATCGAAAGGATAAACACGCAAGAAGCAATCCGGGGGGAAGTACTGGGGTGCAGGATGGGATTAAACAAACACACACCCCCAGCCTGGGGTCCCTCTTCACAGCCCATCAACACCTGTTCAGTGTCACCGTTCAGCAGCCCCCTGCCCCACCCCAGAGCCAGCCGCATCCTGGCACCAGGCGAGGGGGAGCCATGTAACCAGCCCCCCAACCCCAGTCTTACAGAGTATAACATAAGCTAATGGCTGTAAATTGAAGCCAGACAAATTCAGACTGAAAAGAAGGCATCAGTTTTTGACTGAGGGTAATTAACCATTCAAACCATTTACCAATGGTTGTAGTGGAGTATCCATCACTGAACATTTTAAAATCAAGATTGGATGTTTTTCTAAAAAATATGCTCTCGAGATTATTTTGGGGAAGTTCTATGGGTTGTGTTACACTGGGGGTCTGATTAGATGATCACAATTGTCCCTTCTGGCCTACAGATCATTGGCTGACTGGGCAATGGGGAGGGAAGACATCCTCCCTCTCCCAGACGCTAGAGAGGACCTACCATGCTGTTACCTTCCCCTGCTAGATTATTATTATTATTATTTGTATAGTGATGGATTCTGGAGACCCCAGTCAGGAGAGAGGCCCCATTGTGCTAGTAGTTATACAAACACATAGCTTGACACTCTTCCCCCACGAGGTAAGAATCTATTATGCAAGAAGCAAGGATAACAAAAGAACAAGGGCTCAGGAGAGGGTTAACAAAATAAGACCACGCAGTTACATAGGTGAGCTATGTGTACAGTTTGATGGGTCTGTATCATTTCCAAGTTTTTGGTTTTATTAATAATGAAATAAACTCTGCTAGCTCTAATTGCCCTCTAGTGTAACCATTACTAGTTGGTCAGTGTTTGATAGGAATCTCAGTGGAGGTGGAGAAAAAGGCCTATCAGGTTGCCTACTGACAGTGCCAGGAGAAAGAAGGTACAGCAGGCTCTCCCTGCCATTGTCAGAGGGGGTAGCAGGCTGCTATAGCTCACAACCAAGGAAGCAGGATCACATAGGAGGAGCCATTGCCTCTTGGGGAAAGGAGTTTTGTGGGAAGGAGGGTTGCAGGACCTTCCAAGGATGGGATTGTTCAAAGGATTATCCAAGCTACAAAAAATAAAGCTGGACTCAGACCCTTTCTTGAAGTTTTCCCCCTCACTCTCTGTGAGGTTTGTTCAACTTTTCTACACCGAGAATCCTACTTTATATGCAAAGTTCATGAGGATGGTGACTGAAGGTTGTTGCTCCCTTAGTGTAACTAGCAGAAGTTAATCAGTCCTGACTAGAGAAATGAATCCTTTCTAGAGCTGTGGTAGCAAAGAGTGGGGGGTTGACTCTGAATCTGAAAATAAAAATAAACTTTGCTCCAGAGATTTCAGAAAGCCCATCCTTTTTTCTTAGAAGCATAGAATCACAGAAGATTATGGTTGGAGGAGACCTCAGGAGGTCATCTAGACCAACCCCCTGTTCAAAGCAGGAAAATCCTCAACTAAATCTTCTCATCATCTTAGACTTGTGTTTTGAATGTGAGCTCTTGTATCTATGGTGAAAATTTTGAAAAATATTTTTTTTTTGCAAGAAGTGCCTGCTTTCCATGGATTTTTTAAAATTTTTTTCTCAAAAAAAGAATACCTGAACCCCAAAATATTTCAGTTTGAATATGCTGCCATGGTACCTCATGGGAGTGGTAGTTTGGTTTCCTCATGTCTCCATTCTCCTCTGTGGGCTGTGCTCCTCAGCTGAACTCTATCTTCCATTCTGCACCATAGCCAGGGACTCAGATTATATATTGCCTCTGCTCAACAAGAGGAGAGACTGTGGTGCATTATGAGAGATGTAGTCCAGTCCTGAAGCCTAACCTATTCAGATGGAAGCAGGAGGTACCACCACAGCATTTCTGAATCAAAATACTTTGATTTCCCCCCACACCTTGAAAAGGAGACATTTCCACAAAAATCACTTCCATTTTCTATCTAGGCCTAATATTCATGTAAAAAATGGCTAAACAATAAAGTAGACATGCAACAGCTTCTGCTACTGCAAGGCCAGGTATCAAGTGACTAGTGTAACTGGGGTGACCAGGTGTCCGGAACACCCGGTTGAAAAGGGATCCTGGCGGCTCCGGTCAGCACCACTGACTGGGCCGTTGACTGTCCGGTAGCAGGCTCCCTGGTAGCATCTATGCTGTGCGGCTCCCAGGAAGCAGCCGGCATGTCCCCGCTCCACCTCCTAGGCATAGAGTCAGCTAGGGGGCTCTGCACGCTGCCCCCACCCTAAGCGCCACCTCCAGAGCTCCCATTGTCTGGGAACTGCAGCCAGTGGGAGCTGTGGGAGCAGCACCTGTGGATGGGGCAGCATGCAGAGCTGCCTGGCCCTGCCTCCATGTAGGAGCCAGAGGAGTGACATGGACAGCGCCATCTGGAGCCTGCACCTCTGAGTCCCCTGGCACCCCAACCCCCCGCCCCAGCCCTAATCTCCCTCCCACTCGCCGAACCCCTCCATCCCAGCCCAGAACCCTCCTTTACCTCACACCCCTTATTCCTAGCCCCACATCAGAGCCTACACCCCCACCCAGCACCCTCACACCACTGCATCCCAACCCCTGCCCCAGTCCAGAGACCTCTCCTGCACCCTGAACCCCTCATTTCTGGCCCCACCCCAAAACCCGCACCCCCAGCCCAGAGCCTGTACCTCCTCTCACACCCCAACTCCCTGCCTCAGCCTGGAGCTCCACCCCCAGCTCAGAGCCCCCTTCTCATCCCTGGCCCCATCCCAGAGCCCACACCCCCAGCCAGAGCTCTCACCCCCTCTCGCATCCCAGCCCACTGCTTCAGCCTGGAGCCCATTCCTGCACTCTGAACTCGTCATTTCTGGCCCCATCCCAGAGCCTGCACCTCCAGTCCCCTGAGCCAGCTGGTGAAAATGAGCAAGTGAGTGAGCGGGGATGGAGTGAACGGGGCCTAGGAGAAGGGGTGAGGCAGGGGTGGGGCCTCAGACGAGAGGCGGGGCAGGGGGCAGGGCAAGGATGTTCAGTTTTGTGCCAGTAGAAAGTTGGCAACCCTAATTGTAGCTGTGGCTATGCAAATAAGATAACGGAGAGTTAATCTGCTAATACTTGTGTTAAGCATGCCGAACAGAGGCCTGTGCAGAGTCAAGCTGAGATGACAGCTCATGTAGTTCAGAGAAGTGATGTGCCCCTCTCTGACCAATCTACCTCCTGAGTGCTAACTAAATGTTACAACTACTGTAAAGAGGCATTTTAGTCCAGTGCACAAACTCCATTATAAGCCTAGATATACAGTACTAACATCTGTTCTGAGTCACACCAGTTTACGTTGGAGTAATTCAAATTCTTTATGTAAAAGCATAATAAAGATCTGCTGTCGGATGTTACCACATGAAGGTGCAAACTGCACTGGGACCAGTGCCCGCCAGGAGAATTCAGTGTAGGTGGTATTTCTTCCACTTGGGGCTCTGCGGGAGTTCTGCTAGCTAGTGGAAGCAGCTGAGGAGATGTGCTGATTCATAGCATCTCTCCATCCCCAAATGCTTTGGCAATACACCTTCCCTGGCCTGCAGTGTACATTTTTTGCTGGGTGGCTGAGGGGTTCTGGTGCTATGTGCTGCTGCATTCCTACTCCCATGATTTGACTTTCCATTACAGGGGCCTATGCCAGGACTATGTTGGTGGAAGCTGGCACAGGCCCTAGAATAAGTTCCCAGAGAAGACTGTTGAAGCCTAAGGCATAAATTAGTACAAAACGGAGCTAGATTTGTTTCCTTAGAAAAATGGGATTAAGGGTTGCAATTATGCAAGAGAAAAAACCACCTAGACAAGAAGGTACAATGACGATAGGCCAATTAAAAGCATCTATGTGTTTGGAACAGTAGGCTTTTTCCTGTTCCTAAAAGTTCTATACCGTGGGCACAAGTTAGAATGCTGCAAAAGGGACCACAGTTTCTGGGTGATTGCTTATCTGTCTGAAGTTGACATATTAGTTCTATGTAAAGGACATTTTATAAAATATTTGAGAACATTAGGAACAACTGAGAACATGAAGAGTTGAATTTATCCCTGCTTCATTCCAGTTTTATGTCGGTAGTGCTCCAGTGATTTATCATTCAGGAGGTGTGTAACATACATGAGAGAGGGTGCACTGGAGGGGGGGAGAAATGGTAGTAATAGGAAAAGCAACTGAAAGGAGGATGTATGTTAGAGAGTGGGGCTTGGTGTATATTGCATCTTCCTATTATTTTCTGCCTGCTATGCCTCTCATTGCATCCCTTATTGTATACATTACATATACGTTGCACATCCATTGACTGCCAAGTCACTGCCAATTACTCTAATTTATCCCTTGCATCTACTTACAAATCTTTTCTGGCCAGCTGACACCATCATTTATGTTGTTTGGCCTAGAGACCGCCCAGAGAGTTGGGTTTACTCCAGAGTGAGGGATGGATAGATTTGCAGCTGGGATAACTCAGCATAGCTCCACAGAGCTAAGGCTCTAGCCCTGAATTTGACCCTCATATTTTCCTGCATTTAATTTTGCTTTAAAAGCTGGGAAACTAATGCTTGAGCTCATGGACATGTATCTTTTGATAAGCTAGGAAGTGTTTGACTATAAAAGATCAAAAATAGACACACTTAGAAATCAGGATATTTAATTTTGGAAGCATAACTTTCTGCTTGAGTAACTTTCTTGCAAAGTTACATAAGGGAACGGACTGGAAACTTGTCATAATATGCAACACCTACTAAAGCGCCTTGCAAATTGTGCTGTAATAGGATTGTGGAAGAGATGAATTCGGCTGCTCTTCTAGGCATAGCAGCTCTGAAAAATATCCGTTATCAAAGTCCTCCATCTGCTGGATACAGGTTGAAATGCAACCATTGTAACCTTTAGGAACTGTCCAGCAGTGTTTAAGATATAGAACTTCTGTTATGGTGGTGCTCAGGGTAAGCAGATTTAAAGGAAAACTGCAGTTAATAGAATTACAAAGAAGAAGAAACTTAGAAGTACACAAAGAATAAGCCACCATCTTGCCAGTCTGCTGATTTACGCCTAGATTATGCCATTAAGAGACAGCATGTAAGAGTGCGTACAGAGGTCCACATTGTGGTGGAGTCTTGAGAGAATTTTTGGCCGGTTCAAACATTATCCCTTATGGGGCACCATCTGGCTTTCTTTTGGGGAACCTAGTGCTAACTGTGACATAAATCTTGTGTAGTACCTGTACATCCCAGCCTTGCTGTGGCTGGCCCCTCCACAATTTTGCACTTGTGTGCAGAAGTCCCATGCTCATGGCTAATTTTAAAAATCTTTATCTCAGTAGGTGGGTCTAGAGCTCCTGCACTTCTAAAATTACCACCTCACTTCATGTCTCTCTGAGCCTGTGTTCTGTCTTTGTTCATAACACACTGTAGAACCCTAACCACAAGATAGAATTAGAATCCACCAAAGCCTAACATTGCTATTCTTGAAGTAATGTCTTCAAAGGAGTTGCATGAGTGTAAAGGAAGGTAGAATTTGGCCATGAGCTTGAAGTGAGGGAGCCTCCTGTTAACATCTATGCAGAAAATACCCATCCAGGTGATAGCAGTCCTAGGCATTAGATGTCAATATATCTGAGCACACTTCCATTACATGTTTGAGTGCAGCACTCTGCTGCATCTCTCCGGGTTGTAAACTATGGCACTGTTTGCTTTCTCATCACACCCTCTTATCCTTACCTTCTTGTGTTTGTAGTAGTGAAGGCAGTCGTCATGTTTCAGCACAAACCATCTCTTCCTCCAGCCCTTCAGTATCCCTGAGTGAGTTGGCTTGTGCAAATATCCTTGACATGTTGGCCTGGGAGTGTTGGGGCAGCGGCTAATGTCTGATCCAACCAAGAGGGTCAAGATATCAGGGCCTGAAATTTTTCATTACAAAGATTTGAGAGTGGAGAAGAAATGGAAATAACAAGTAAACTAAACTAAAAAGTGTATTCTCCTTCCTTGTAGAAATATAAAACAAGGAATGGACAGAAAAAAATACCTGAACTCATTTTGTACTGGAGACAGCACTGTACCTTCAGGACCGAGTTTCCAAAGAAGCCCCTGAAGTTAGGCCTGCACATTTTTCACATGTACCTCAATGAGGTTGCAAAGCCTACATTTGAGGGGAAAAGCTGGTAACTGTATATATACCTAAAGGGGACACTTCTAAGTCCAAATGCAGATTTGTGTGCAGAAATGTTAGTTCACACAGAAATGTTGTGGGTGCAGCTTAGGAAGCTCCTGTGAAACTTTAGCTTTTAATCTCTTAAATATGTTCCTTGGGATTCTTTCTTTGCATGTAGGGATCCTCCTGGATTGCCACAACTTCTGTCTCAACCATCCTCCAGGCTATGGAGTACTGGATATGTGCCCCACGTGCACTGTTCCTGCCCTCCCACCTGCTCCTTAATTGGCTGATGGGAATTGCTCAAAAGTGATGTTAGACTGCTAGGCTAGCTGAAAAGACATTTTCATGATCAGATTCTCCTATGCTATGCTATGATACTATTTTACAATAATCATACAATAGCTTGATGCTATCAGCGCATGCATGTATTTACCCCCCAAAGACCTGAAATCCTTGTTACACAGACGGAACTTCTAAGCAGCACCAGGACCGACAGCAATCCCTAAAAAAACCTTGAAAACTATGACTCTGACACATTTTCATTTCCAAAATGTTTGCTATTAAGGCTGCATCTTTTTATGGTGACAGTTGATGTTGGAACTCCTGGTGTTAAGCCAAAATTCAGACCATGGAGAGTTTTCTTGGGCGAGTTAAACACCCCTCCACCCCATGAACAGGAATTTATCCAGGAAACAGCTGGTGCACACTTAAATTTAACAGTATGAATCAGTCCTCTATATTTAAAGAACTTGCTATGTGTCAAGATAATTTTGACATTGTTTTGTAAAAACATTTCCATTTACTGAATTTTCCTTGAGCCTCTGTAAAAATCATATGTGGGACAATTAAGAAGACTACAGCAGACTGACTCTCCACATGCAAACATGGATGTATTTTGATTTTAGTCACTACTATTAGCCAAATAGGCTCGTTTCCCCCTGGAGCTACTCAATTACCCCAAGGAGGCACGGAAGACAGGAAGACGGGTACCAAACCTTTATTCTTGGTCAGCTGATCGGGTGCCTCTTTCTCGGCTAGTGCCAAAGGAAGAAGACACATCTTACAAGCTCGGAGTTAGCCTTCTAATACTCTGTAACAAACAACTTAGCGTGCATACATTCCATTAGCCTATACATTGTTTGAATCCCTCTTTAGGGGTAATCAGGATGCATCTGCTTATCGACTATCCTGAGTACGTGCGTGGAGGAAGCAGTTACGTACAATAGGCGAGCAGCCTAGATGATAAGCAAATAGTTCAAATAGTTGACCCTTTGCTCTAACACTAGGCTACAAACATCCCTTCGTGCAGAGCTTCCATTAGTCCATACGTCTCTCGAGTTCCTTTTACAGATAAGTTGGTTCCGCCTAACATCTTTCTCCTTTCTCCTAGGTATTTTGCCTACGTGCATTAAGTAGGGTTACATACATGCAAAGATTAGCTGGGTTGATACTGGGCGGATAAGCAGAGGGTTGCCAGAAGCAAGGATTTAGCATTCCCTTTTGCTCCAACACTACCGTTACAGGAAAAATATGAATGATGATTATCACTGACAATTTGCTTCTGCAAAATGCTGTGCCCTGAAGTCACCTTTCTGCTGTCCATACTAGATCTGGAGGCCCAATAACAGAGATATTGCTAATAGGTGCACAGAGCCAGACTGTGAATTTTCCCCATGAGGAAACATCAGCCATAAATAGCATCTTGGGGTCTCAGAGGCCCCTGTCAGCAGCCATCTCTCTTTGAGGCAGAGTCCCAGAAGCCCTGTCACAGAATGTGCTCGTTGGCACCTGGCATTTTAGCTCAGGTTTTAATGATAGTAGAGGTAGATAATAGCAGCATCTAGGGCAGGGGTCGGTAACCTATGGCACGAGTTCCAAACATGGCACGGGAGCCAATTTTGAATGGCACGCGGCTGCCTGCTGGGACTCCACGTGCCATTAAAAATCCTGCCGACGCAGCAAGCTGCGGGGTCCGCGGTCCCGCGCCCGAGCGCTGGCTGAGCGCAGCAAGCCGCCGGCCCCTCCCCCGCCTTCCCCCAGAGCCCTGCCGCCGCCGGCGCAGCGCTCCGGGGGCTGGGGCTGCGCGCTCCCGTGGGGCAGCGTTTGGCTCCGTGGGGAGGGAAAGACGCTCCCCGCTCACAATAGAGATTGGCTTAACCCCCAAACCATGAGGTTTAATAACCATTCCAAAACTATTATAGACCAACACGACACATGTGAGGGGAGATTATCCCAGAACTGCTATTGCAGTGTTCTTACATTTGCCTCTGAAACATCTAGTACTGCCTGCCTTCGGAGAGCGATACAGGCCAGGATGGCCCTTGAGTCTGATCTAATCTGGCAATTCCTATATTACTACCTTCTCCTAGAGCAACACAGAGAAACCCAAATTCCAATTAGTTCCATAATCTGCTCTTTTGATATTTCAGCCTCTGACAGGCTGTTCCCTGAAAAAAAGTCGACCTGGAGCAGATTACTTCATAACGCTTTTTGGTGAAGATTGATACAAAAATCATTTGAGAGGAGGTTGTCAAACTGTCTATAGGATTGCAACATTAATTCTAACAGGATGTTAGGACACCCAATTCCTAAGTGGCTTCAAAATCTCAACCACAGCACCTCAGCGATGTCTATATCTTGTTTATTCCCTGGATTCAGCTGATTCATGATTCTCTTGCAACCTGCCTGATCCAGATACAGTGAAACAGTTTGTTATTTACTTTTAACTAAAACCATTTATTTTTCAAATTCCCTCTCACCCTCCTAATTTCGTCCTTACACTTTACCCATTTAACAATCCAATTTAATGTTCCTTTTTATCAGCTTCACTTAGTTTTGATTTTCATTATTCTATTCCAGGCTTCACTCTAGTTATCCTGAGCCAGACCCTTAGCTGAGGACCTTTCACAAGGCATATATCTCAATTTCCCCATTGCTAAATGGTTCTATTAACACCGACTGGCACTAGTTTGGGAAAGTGAGGCTAAAACTGCTAATATTCACAGAGACAAGGTGAGTTAGGTAATATCTTTTATTGGATCAACTTCTGCTGGTGAGAGGGACAAGCTTTTGAGAGCTAGAGAACTTGTCTCTCTCTCCAGTCAAAGCTGGTCCAGTAAAAGATATCACCTCATCCACCTTGTCTCTCTAATATCCTGGGATCAACACAGTTACAGTAACACTGCTAACAATATTCACAAAGCACATTCATGCCCCTGTTAGGAAGGTAGTGTAGAAACGCAATCAGGAAGAGGGTGCTCACCTGTAACCACAGGACAGCTCAAGTTTTGAGTGATGACCTCTTATTTCTCAGGGTTTTGTGGCCAGGACTCGATTTCTTCCACTAAGGTAATTGGGTCTCATCATTCAGTAGAAACTGGACCTACTCAGCAAATACACCTGCATTTACCTGAATGGACGAGCAGCTGCTGCGATCTGTCTTACAACATTGATGAGCTGGTGCATGTGATCTACCTATGGAAAATGGGCCTCTCCTTCGATTTAATAAGTGTAAATGTTCTCTCATATTTGTACTCTTTCTTCATGCTTTTCAATATGGTCTCACTTCAACTTGGTTCATTTTGTGCCTCCTAAGCTTTGTGGCTAACAATGCCCAGCATGACTTGCAATTATACAACTCCCATTGCACATCATTTTTAGTGTAATGATCCTTTGAGGAAAATATTTTAGATCATGATGTAGACGTAGGGACTCATCCCTGCGGCACCTCCTAATGGTCTCTCAGGGAATTAGCTCTTTTACTAGTCAGGTGTGCCCTCCGCAAGCCGGTGATTCACCTGTTCTCTGGCCCCCATGTCCCTCCCCAGATCCCGGTGCCCATTTAACTGGGGTGCTGCCCCCTGGCAATACCCCCACAGTTCTGGGTCTCCCCCTCCCAGGGGAACCCCCAACCCACTATCCCCACTTCGCCTAAGTATCAGGCTACCGCCAGTCATTGTCTAGTGCTCACGCCCTGGGGCAGACTGCAGTATCAGCCTACTCCTCACTGGCAAGGCTGGGTTTGGACCTGCTGCCTTTGCCTACCCCTGTGCTGCCCCCTGCAACATCCAGTACCTGCTGGCCTTGTGCTAGCCCGCAGCCTGGGGCTTTCCATGCTGCCACCTAGTGGCCATTATACAGTGTAACTTTCCCATTAGTAAAAAGAATAGGAGTACTTGTGGCACCTTTGAGACTAACAAATTACTTCAACATAAGCTTTCGTGGGCTACAACCCACTTCTTCGGATGCATAGCTACTGAAATCTTGGTCACCTGTCAGTATTTCTGATATCCCTCTCTCATTTCCTCTACTCTGCTGCCATCTAGTGTAGATTTTCCAGAATGACAGCCTGGTGCTCTCCTTTCCTCTATGGATTCTTCTTGCTATAGCTGACTCTTATCCGTATTTGACTCTCATGTCACCTGGTAGCCATTATTTAGTATAACTAACAGCCCATAACTCATTCCATGACATCTGCTACTAGCCACACTTCATTACGCAGCACAAAGGTCCTCTTCTCTTCAGTGCTCTCTACTCAACATTTATACACCATTATACAGCTTCACCTCTCTTCCCTCCACCTCCTCTGTTGGTCATTTGGCAACATAATGTCTCCTTTCTTGCCCTTTCACAGCAGACATCTGTTCATGGTGTCCACAGTCAGTAATATTGTAGGCAATTAATGAGACCATTTTTTCATCTTGTGAAGACAAAATCTTTTGTTGCACAACATTGTGCATTGTCACAATTAAATCATTTTGGATGTGATTACTCAGATAGGTAGCGTTTTGAGATGATTGCTGCACATGCTTTGCCATTGCAGGATATTATTTTTGGAGCATTGACAAGATTTAGAAATAAACCTTTCTCAAAATTGTCAGCTTTTTCATTGTGACCCCTGAATGGTCTCCCACCTTTCGCCAAACACAGAACAATGTCAATCAGTCGCTCCATTACACAAAATACTGAGTCCTTTGAGGGGCTATATTCCAACCACCTATACTTTTCATACCATACTAATGATCTTTAACAATATAAAAAAACTGGTTAAAATTTTGTCTCCACTCCGCCTGATACTCAGTTGAAAACTTCATGATGTGACCATGATTATAGACACTTCTGTCCCTGGTCCTTCCACTTAAATAGACAACACTGACCCAATGGACACCAGCCAAAATGGAAGGGCAAGAAAGGAGACATTATGTTGCCAAATAGGGGCAGGTGAAGCTGTATAATGGTGTATAAGTGTTAAGCAGAGAGCACTGAAGAGAAGAGGACCTTTGTGCTGTGTAATGAACTGTGGCTAGTAGCAGATGTCATGGAGTGAGTTATGGGCTGTTATACTAAATAATGGCTACCAGGTGACATGAGAGTCAAATACAGATAAGAGTTAGCTATAGCAAGAAGAATCCATAGAGGAGAGGAGAGCACTAGGCTGTCATTTTGGGAAATCTACACTAAATGGCAGTAGAGTAGAGGAAGTGAGAGAGCGGTGTCAGAAATACTGACCTGTGACCAAGATTTTAATAGGCTGTACAATAATGGGAAAGTTATACTGTAACATGGCCAGTAGGTGGCAGCATGTTGTAAGCATGAGATATGGGCAGCTACTTTCAAAAATGCCCATTAGATGGCAGCATCTCTTGAATACTAAGGGGCAGTGCAAGTACATTATAACTGGCCATCACCTTGGACAGGCATCTCCCAAAAATGTAGGCTGGTGTTTGTCCATGATCTAAAATATTTTCCTCAAAGGATCATTACACTAAAATATGATGTGTGATGGGAGTTGTATAATTGCAAGTCACACTGGGCATTGTTAGCTGCAAAGCTTTGGAGACACAAAATGAACCAAGTGGGAGAAAGATGAAGTGGGACCATATTGAAAAGCATGAAGAAAGAATACAAATATGAGAGAGCATTTTCACTTATTAAATCAAAGAGGAATCCTAATTTCCAAAGGTAGATCACATGTACCAGCTCATTCCTTCAGGTAACTGCAGGTCTCTTTACTGAGAAAGTCCTGTTTCTGCAGAATGATGGAAGACAACAACCTCAGTGGAACCAGAATCCTGTCTACCAAACCCTGAAGAGCTCTTTGTAGTTCAAAACTTGTCTCTCGCCAACAGAAATTGGTCCAATACAAGGTATTAACCACCCACCTTGTCTAAAACCCTGCAAAATGAATTCATCAACTCAGGTATGAGCTGTCCTATGACTAGAGGTAATCACCCAATTCCAAACTGCTGCTTCTTTGCATTTATATATCACCTTCCAAACTAGGGTATTAAAATGCTTGATTAATTAAGCATTAGGAATATAAGATTCTCTTTCTGTGACAAATGTGGGAAGTGTCTGTATTCATTTTTATGATACATAATCTGTGTCAGGATGCTTGGCAAAGGTAGGTAGGACAAATGGTAGAAGCTGGAGATCCCAGAACTGAAGCCAGGGGTCAGAGTCAGTATCAGGGTCAAGAGTCAAGCCAAGGTTCAGAGATGGAGACAGAATCAGGAATTGGGCGGAGATGTCATGGTTGGTGCCATGGTTCCAAGGGTCAATCAGGAGTCAGAATCCTAGTTGGAGCCAAGGGAATTACCGGGAGTCCAGGAAGAAAACAGTAGGCTTGGCAGATAGCTAGGGATCAGCATTTTTGCCTGGACACTTCTTCAGTTTTGTGATGTAGCAGACTCACTATCTAAGTCTAAAGCATGCCCTGTGCTTCCTATCTTGTTCATGACTTAGTCTCGTACCTTTCCCAGTGTTCTTAAAGAATTGCAGAAAAGCTGATTTTATTGGTCCCCATTGCCCTTGTATTCTTGATATATATCTCAATGGAAATTATTACTTTAAGGCCACTGAGTTTCTCAGAAAGTTAGTGAGCCATGCAGTGTTCTTGAGTCCAACTGAGAGCACGCAAGAAATTGTTCCCACTTTCTTCTTCGGAACCCTCTGTATGTATTTGTCAAATGTGTCCCTAACTATAGGATATCAATATAATTGTGACATCTTATCTATCATTCTTTATTTCATTATATAATTCTGTCTCTCTCTCAATGGGGGGTGATTTTCCCATAGCTGTACATTTTGGTCTCTTTCAATCTCTTCTTTTCATTAAGATCCATTATTCACTTTTATACCTTACTTACATGGGGAATTTTGAGTTTTTGTCCTAGCCGGTTAGCTTAGTGCTGTCTTCACTATTACCTAGTCTGGGAGCTTCGAACGAAGAGTTAGCAGCAGCTGATGGAAATGCTGATATCTGTAGTACAGAGATACAGTACTGAAGTCACCACCTCATATGCAATGCAGATGTCTGTATGTAGTCTAGTCAGATTTGTATTCATTGCTGACCAAAAGGCCTGACATCCACGCTCAAAAACTGGTCTAATTAGCACTCTGTATAGCATTGCACCATTTTCATATCCACTCCCCAGGATGTTCCAGAGGGATTTGACTTTTGCACTTATCTAATATTTTCTGCATGGTCCCTCCAGGTGAGCTTGTTATCAAATGTCACACCTAAGAATTTGTAATTTCAGTACATTTATCTGTTGGTCTTATAGCTATAACTTCACATCTTTTTGGCTTTTCCTTGTTAGCAGGATCATTCCCTGAGTTTTGTCTATGAGAATTTGAAGCCCCACCTGTTCCTCCATTCTGGGCTTCTCTTCAGTGCATCATCACTCTTTTGGTGGCGCTTTCAAGGTTCCTGCTTTTGATTCAGACGGCACAATCAGCAAACAACGTGATCCCTATTCCTATACTCATCTCCTCAGGGCGATCCTTTATCATGAAGTTAAAGAGGGTTGGTGTAACTACACTGCCCTGTGGAGTTTCACTTGCAATTGACTGTACATTGGAGAAAGCTTTCCCTAATTGGACATGTACAGTTCTTTTGCCTAGGAAGTTCCTCGTCCATCTGTACATTCTTCCTCTATTAACCATTTAGGCCACTTTATGAAGTAGTTTCTCTCTCCATAACACACAGTAGACTTTTTCTACGCCCCGGAAGATTAGTGTCATTAATTCTATTATTCTCATACTTTTTTGTGGTTTGTCTCTATCCTGACACCGTGGTCAATCACATTCCTACTATACTGAAGCCCACTTTGTGTTTCATCTGTGAACCTACTTCTATGTAGGTGTGCTATTGATCTCTCCCTCACTATTATTTTCTTTCTTTTACCTAAGCCACACTAAAGTTTAGCTTTAAAATATCCACATCCTCCTCCCATTCCACCTCTTCATCTCATAATTAGCCTTTATGTTCTTTTCTCCTCCCTAATTTGTATCCTCTGACATTCATCACTACTGACTTTTTGAAACATGGTGGTCAGAATTTCTGCTTTTCTTTTGTTAGAGCTTATTACTCCGTGCCCTGCATCTGGAAGGCTTGGTGTTACGTGACTCTTACTCTTTATTTCATTCATTTCCCTAGTTTCTTTATATATGCTTTGCTGTATTGGTATTTTTATTTACTTTCCCATGTATTGGGTCCACCTCTCTCTTTCTGCCCCTTTTAGAGCCCTTTGAGAAACCACCTTACTTTTTTATATTTCCTTATGTTCTTTATTTAAGGATTTTTTGGCCATCTTATATGCCTTATTCCTTTCCTTAATTACCATCTCATATTCCTTGTTCCAGTACACATTTCCTATCTTTAGGCAGTGTTGGTATCCTAAGAATAGCTAGGTTAGCTTTCTTTATGATTCCCTTATAAATATTACTGCAGAATTCCTCAATATCTTCACAGATACATTACTCATTCACATATTCTTCAGCTCTCTTTCCAAAGATTTTTCCATTTTTCTTTAAGATTCCAAGTGGGGATATTATCCTCATTTTCAGTATTTCCTTTTCCTTGCGAAGTAATTAATGTCGGGAAGTGGACA
Organism: Gopherus evgoodei; assembly: GCF_007399415.2. Taxonomy (NCBI): domain Eukaryota; kingdom Metazoa; phylum Chordata; order Testudines; family Testudinidae; genus Gopherus; species Gopherus evgoodei. The sequence goes on along the minus strand of NW_022059914.1, from coordinate 17,023 downwards.
CTGGCCATTCCCTCCCCTCTGTGTATTTCACAGCTGCATTCACTCCTGTCATAAACAGATAGTTAAGGGTTAATGTCTCTTTTACCCGTAAAGGGTTAACAAGCTCAGTGAACCTGGCTGACACCTGATCAAAGGACCAATAGGGAGACAAGATACTTTCAAATCTTGGTGGAGGGAAGCCTTTGTTTTGTGCTTTTTGGGTTGTTCTTTGTTCTCTCTTGGGGCTAAGAGAGGCCAGACATGCAACCAGGTTCCTCCAATCTTTCTGAAACAGTCTTCCATGTTCAAAATAGTAAGTATTAGCTTAAAAAGGCGGATTAGATTTATGTTTGTTTTCTTTATTTGCAAATGTGTATTTTGCTGTAAGGATTTTACCTCTGTTTGCTGTAACTTGTATCTTATGCTAGGGGGGAAGGAGTCCCTCTGGTCTATGTAAAGCTGAGACTTTGTAAACATTTTCCATCTTGATTTTACAGAGATAATTTTTACTTTTTCTTTCTTTAATTCCAAGCTTTTCTTTTTTAGAACCTGATTGATTTTGTCCTTGTGTAAGACCCAAGGGGTCTGGGTCTGAACTCACCAGGGATTGGTGGGGGAAAAGGAGAAGGGGGGAAGGTGAATTTCTCTCTGTTTTAAGATTCAAGGAGTTTGAATCACAGTAATCTCCCAGCTTTAATTCAAATTCTCATTTTCTGTTTTTTTCCTGTTTGAGAACCACAATTTATTACATCAGCCTTTAATGCAATAAATCTCTTTTCACCCCAATGTTACACATTACCTCCCATTCATTGCCATTCTCCACATCAGGTTCTCTTTTAGGTATGTCCTAACAGCTTCTGAATAGGAGAGATTATTAGTAACGTGAGGTTTTTGCATTTCTCTTACTTGCTTCCCTCCAGACAGCCTGCATATTCTGAGCTGTGTTTTCCTCCACAGTTACAACATTTTTGTTCTGTCCCTTCCTCACAATCATCGTAGGAATGGTCACTTCCACACTTACTGCACTGTACTTTCCCATTGGAATTATTTGCTATATGACTAAATCTCTGGCAGCTGTAGAATCTCACAGAAGGAGGAATATAGGACATAGTCCAGAATATCAGATACCCTAAAGTTACTCTTTCTGGTCACATCCTTCCCTTAAAATATGTTCAGCACAGCTGTCAAGCACTTGCTGTCACTTCCTCTTCTGCTAATTAGCCGCTTAGCATTTATCACTAACTATTCTTTGCTTTCTTTCCTGACATTTCATTGGGCACCCCAAAAACTACCCTTGTAGTTTCTGTGAGGAATCTGGGTAGCTGACAGCTCATTTTTATTTTACCCAGCACCTTTGTCTTAAGGAGTGTCCCTACTAGCTCTTTGTTTTTACATTCCACTAATGAGCCTAAAGCAGGAATTTGTTATAAACTGAGGACACATCAGTTGGAAGTAACAGAGGAAGAGAAGGACCTCGGAGTATTGATTGATCACAGGATGACTATGAGCCGCCAATGTGATATGGCCTTTAAAAAAGCTAATGCAGTTTTAGGATGCATGAGGCGAAGTATTTCCAGCAAAGATAAGGAGGTGTTAGTACCGTTATACAAGGCACTGGTGAGACCTCATCTGGAATACTGTGTGCAGTTCTGGTCTCCCATGTTTAAGAAGGATGAATTCAAACTGGAACAGGTACAGAGACGGGCTACTAGGATGATCCGAGGAATGGAAAACCTGCCTTATGAAAGGAGACTCAAAGAGCTTGGCTTGTTTAGCCTAACCAAAAGAAGGTTGAGGTGGGATATGCTTGCTCTTTATAAATATATCAGAGGGATTAATATTAGGGAGGGAGAGGAATTATTTAAGCTTAGTACCAATGTAGACACAAGAACAAATGGGTATAAACTGGACACTAGGAAGTTTAGACTTGAAATTAGATGAAGGTTTCTATCCATTAGAGGAGTGAAGTTCTGCAGCAGCCTTCCAAGGGGAGTAGTGGGGGCAAAAGACATATCTGGCTTTAAGACTAAGCTTGATAAGTTTATGGAAGGGATGGTATGATGGGATAGCTTAATTTTTGCAATTGATCTTTGATTATCAGCAGGTAAGTATGCCCAGTGGTCTGTGATGGGATGTTAGATGGGATGGGATCTGAGTTACTGCAGAGAATTCTTTCCTGAGTGCTGGCTGGTGAGTCTTGCCCACATGTTCAGGGTTTAGCTGACCGCCATATATGGGATCAGGAAGGAATTTTCCTCTGGGGCAGATTGGCAGAGGCTCTGGAAATTTTTCACCTTCCTCTGCAGCATGGGGCATGGGTTACTTGCTGGTGGATTGTCTGCAGCTTGAGGTCTTCAAACCACAATTTTGAAGACTTCAATACTCAGACATCAGTTAGGTGTTTGTTATAGAAGTGGATGGGTAGGATTCTGTGGCCTGCTTTGTGCAGGAGGTCAGAGTAGATGATCATATTGGTCCCTCCTGACCCTAAAATCTATGAGTCTAATGAATGCAGTAGGAGTTGGGTGCCTAATACTCTTAGGCTAAACTGAAAATCCCAGCCTAGATCTCAAATAGTTGAGTGAGTCCAGTAAGCTAGTTCAACCAGATGTGGTCTTGATGCAATAATCACTGCGTACAATTCTCAGTAGTGTTAGAATGTTGTTTTCTTTAGTCTTGTTAAGTCTCTGTTTGGAAATGCAAAAAATAAACAATTCCCCCATCACATTGCTTTAGATATGATCATCACAAGCAGTCTCCAGAGTCATTCCTCTGTCAGCAACACACAGGAGAGGCTGGTTTCTTCTATAAAGCCCACAATAACCAGAGAAAGTGTAATGAAGGTTTTGCTTACTGGAACTAGCAGGGTCACAGTACCCATCAAGAAAAAGGACAGGTCTTTACAGAGAGCGAGTGAAAGTGCATAAAGAAAATGAGGACGGGAGAGTGATTGATGGTGGAAACTACATCATGATTCCCCAGACCGGCCACCATTGGTACACTGGTCACTTCTCGCATACCAGTACATTGATCACTCCTTCATACTCACAATTAAAGGTAAATGTTAGGGCTCGGTGGAAATTTTCCACCAGAACCTTTTTTTTTAATTTAGTTCTTCATGGAAACTGTCTGTTTTCCTCCATTTTTTTAAAAAAAGTTTTCTTCAGAAAACCCAAACATATTTTGTTTTCTGATGGAATTCTTCTGGTTTTCAGCAACTTTCAGCACACATTTTTCAGTTTTCAGGTTTTTTGATGAAAAGTTGACAATTCGCATGAAGGGGATGGGGGACTTCCAACCAGATCTAGTTGATGTAATTATTGGGGAAAATCCTGGACGTCTTTATTCACTTTTTGCTCAGTCTGTAACCAAAACACTTCCATTGCTCTGGGTATATGGGAATTTTCACTGAGTGAAGGCTGATTTAGGGCCTTAGACCATGCAGAGTACTACTAGGAAAACAATTGAACTACAAAGGCTCTGTCTGTTGGTCTGTGTCTGTCTCTCTTGGTTTCTGAGCATTTCCCATTCTATCCTGTCCCAGAGAGGGTGTTTCAGTGTTTCTTTGATTGCCTGCATTTGATTCATCTCTATGAAAATTTGCCCTTGCTTTTCAGCCCACTGTTGTTTTCCAAGCTACTTTTTATGTTGTGGATGAGATATAGTTACTGGGTGGGAATTGTGTCCCATGTAGCAAGCAAAATCAGCTGCTTTGTACTTCCATAAGGAAAACAAAACCTTGTCCTCAGATGGCTCACGACCAGGCTGTGTCTTGACACATCTTCTCTAACTTAACTGATAAGGTAGACACATTTCAGCTCACTTGGTCTGTCAGAGATCATTTGAGTGAAATTGGTTACAGTGATACATTACTGATCTAGTATATTACTTCTTTGTTTCTTTATTTCTCTAACACAGGAATACAGAAGGTTTTTTTATATATATTGCCTTTTTGGATGTGTTACATTTCTTTTGATAAAGAGAGCTTGTGGGAAATTTCTTGTCAAAACTGTTTTTTATTATTTTCTCTATAAAATTGGGTTTTCATATTAAATGAATTTTTTCATGAAAACTGTCTACTTTCCCTGGAAAATGGCATGTTTTTATTGAAAAAAAAATTTGGCCAAAACCCAAAAACTTTTCAGCCAAAAACTGAAAAATATTGGGTCAAAAATCAAAAGCTTTCAGTTTCTGCTGAAAAAGTTTCAGTTTTCAGCCACAAAATTTTGATTGTCAATATTTTTCACTAAATTTCAAAGATTTCTATGAAGAAAAAAAATTCCAGTCAACTCTAATATTAAATAGAGCTGTTTCACACATCTCCCTCTATCTCTGCCTGTCTGCGTATGTCTCTCTGTGCCTGTCTGTCTGTCTGTCTATCTGTTTACCTGTGTCTTTCTCTCTCTTTCTAAGGCATCTGTGGTATATTGAAAAATGTTATAGGCTATCACTTTAAATTCTTAAGGGTTTTCCAGGTTCTGCTTGCAGACCAGGGGGCTCTGTAGGGAAGCATGAGATCAGTGTCTTTCAGAAGTCAGTCTGAAAAGAGCCAGCCTAGAGCAATGTGGGGTGAGTTTGATGTCTCTGCCTTACGGAGCAGCCTGCTTTTCTCTCTCTGGTTTTGGGTTTTGTACACTGGGGTTTTGGATTTTATGCTATAATGTCATTTTACACTGCAACCTTTAGAGAGAATATTTGATGTTTTAATCTAACTTCGCTGTTTGCATCCTGTGAGCATAACAGTACTCAGGGTGATCCCATAGCCTTTATCTCCTATCCCCCAGCCCTTTAGACAGGGGTTGAATGCCTTTCTATCTTCCTGACAACTCGCCTCTTTCACATGGATTCTCACTCCTTTCCTCAGTTGTTTCTAAAATGTCCTTCTGGATTTTCCCCTAAAGTGGAAGCTCTGTACATATTCCTGACCCTGTAGCTGCTGGTTGTCTTCAGCAGAGCCTTTCCTCCACTGATCGGCATGTCAGCTGAGAGCTCTCAGCAGCTGGAGGCATTGAGCACTGCATCATCTCTTTGCAATGTTCTTTGAGATTACAAGGTAGATCAACCAGACCTACTGCTCTGTCTATCCCACTTATGAATGTAGACCCCCAAGTCTGATTCAGTGCAGCAAGTCAGTTATTTAAAAATAAAATACGTAGCATGTAGGATGAACATGCACTCAGAAGTTACAGCTTCTGGTTCTAACCTCACTTGGGCAGGTGTAACGTGGGAGGATCTCCAGCAGAAGTTAATATTGCAAAAAACAGTTTGTGAGATCAGAGTTAGATCTCGTGGATTTATTCATGTGAGGAAAGACTGTGAGACAGTTATTGTTAAAGCCATTACTTTACTCTCTCTTACCGCCGCTGACTATTTTTAGTGTGGGCTAAAACATTCCAGTGGCTAGCGTCCTTTGAGGAACAGCAGATCCTTTGTGGCTCTGCATAGCTTGAATTAAGATCCTGATAAAGCAAAGCCCTCAGGCCCAGATTTTTAAAGCTATTTAGGGGTTGCTGAGCTTAGTGTTGCAACAATCCCTAACTGACTGAGGAACCTAAATTCCATTTTCAAAAGGATTCAGGCAGGGTTTCTTAAACAGGTGTTGCTGCTTGTGTAGAGAAAGCCCCTGGCGTTCCGGACTGGTGGGTTTACCTGCGCCTACCGCAGGTCCGGCCAATCGCGGCTCCTACTGGCCGTGGATCACTGCTCTGGGCCAATGGGAGCTGCTGGATGCGATGGCCAGTAAGTCCCTCGGCCCGCGCCACTTCCAGCAGCTCCCATTGACCCGGAGCAGCGATCCGCAGCCAGTGGGAGCCTCGATCGGCCGGATCTACCGACGGAGCAGGTAAACACACTGGTCCGGCACGCCAGGGGCTTTCCCTACACAAGCGGCGACCCCTGTTAGAGAATAAATGAATAAATCCATGAGATCTAACTTCTGACTTATTGAGCAAGAAAGTGCACTTCTGGTAGGGCCCCTAGCTCTCACCAATGGGAACTGCTCTGAGGAACGTGAGGAGTTGCTACGTTTTGGGATGATGCCATTCCCATTCATGGCTAAAGCTGGGATGTTTGTCCTTTTGAAAGTCCTACATCTGAGTTTTTAGTACATTTCTCTGTACCTAGATGCACCTCGTAGGCAAAGCAGAAGAGGACAATCGAACGGTCATCACAGAATTCATCCTCCTGGGATTCGGGAATCTCCCTGAACTGCAGGTCCTTCTCTTCCTGGTTTTCTTGGTGATCTACATTGTGACCATGTCTGGGAACATCCTCATCATTGCGCTAGTTGTGGCTGATCAGCACCTTCACACCCCCATGTACTTCTTCTTGGGGAACTTGTCCTGCTTGGAGACCTGCTACACCTCCACCATCCTGCCCAGGTTACTGGTCAGTCTCCTGACTGGAGACAGAACGATTTCTGTCAGTGGCTGTTTTGCACAGCTTTATTGCTTTAGTTCTCTGGCAGCTACAGAATGTTATCTCCTAGCAGCGATGTCTTATGATCGGTATTTAGCGATATGCAAGCCCCTGCGTTATGCAGCCCTGATGAATGGCAGGTTTTGCCTCCAACTAGCAGCGGGTTCTTGGATAATTGGATCTCTATTTTGTGTAATAATAAGGTCTTTTATGTCAGAATTAACATTCTGTGGCCCCAGTGAAATTGACCATTTCTTTTGTGATTTTTCCCCAATGCTAAAACTCTCCTGCAGTGACACCAGCATGATCACAGTGGTTAGTGTAATACTCACCTCCCTAGACTCTCCTTGCCCATTTCTATTAACTGTGACATCCTATGTTTGTATCATTGCTACTGTACTGAGAATCCCTTCCACCACCGGGAGGCAAAAGGCCTTTTCCACCTGCTCCTCTCACCTCATTGTGGTTACAGTTTTCTATGGGACCCTAATGACTGTGTATCTGCTACCAAAAACCAATACACTGAAAGCACTGAACAAAGTGTTCTCTGTCTTCTACACAGTTCTGACTCCCATGCTTAATCCCCTCACCTACAGCCTGCGAAACAAAGAGGTGAAGGAGGCCCTGAGAAAAGTCATCCATAAATATATGTTTCTCAAATGAATTCAGATAGAGTCACTGATCTGTGAAGAACAGGAGTACTTATGGCACCTTAGAGATTAACAATTTATTTCATCATGAGCTTTCGTGAGCTACAGCTCACTTCTCCGATGCATATCCAAAGAAGTGAGCTGTAGCTCACGAAATCTTATGCTGAAATAAATTTGTTAATCTCTAAGGTGCCACAAGTACTTCTGTTCTTTTTGCGGATACAGACTAACACAGCTGCTACTCTGAAATTTGATCTGTGAAGGAATCCATCTGGCTTAATGAGCAAGAAAGTTTACATCTAGTAGGGCCCTAGTTCAAATCAATGGGAACTGCTTTGGAGAATGTGAAGACATGCTATGTTTTAGGTTGATGTCATTCCCATTTATGGCTAAAGCTGATACTTGCTACTGCCTTAATTGGAAACCTGACTGTCTTGAGCTCTACACACCACATGGTGACATTTGAGATTTCAGATACGTGTTTCATCTATTTCTCTGTTCTCTCTGAATTGTGTGAATGTCACATTCTACTTAGCACTGGCCTCAGATCACTATGGGCATAATTAGCTGGTTCAAATATTTTCTCTCTCCTTGATGTCCTGGATTCCCAAAAGCTCCATAAGTTTATATCTGGGAAGATTGTACTGCTGTTCCCATTTGTTGTACTACGTATCATTTTGCAGTGGGTAGAAGGAGTGTAAGCGTGTGCCTATACTGCAATGTAAGCCTAGCGTCTGTGGGACTTGAACCCGTAAGCTCAGTGAGTGTAAACCTAGGCTTGAGTGTCCACACTGAATATTAACACTTGGTTTAGAATTTCTGGACCCGGACCTCACACCAGCACTCAGGCATCTACGCTGCACTACACAGACCTAAGTCAAGCCAGTCTGTACCAGATTTCCTAGCAACTTCCAAGTGGGTAGCGTTTCTAGCCCTTTGTTTGTGGTGCCCTGAGGGAAAACTTGACTGTCTATCCCACAGCACTTTACCAGAAGCTATTGCAGCCTGCCAAGGTATCGGACCAAGTTGTCTTTTGAGTCTGCACATGCCTGGCAGCTGGAGCCAGCAACAGGAGGAGTCAGTGTTTAAAGCACTTGTCTTGCTTGTTCTTTCACTCCTGTTTCAGGCAATGGGCAGAGCTTCCATGAGGTACTGGTGGACATTTCAGGGGCATTTTTTGACCTGCAGAAGAAGACACCTGTTGGAGGAGGAGGAAGATGATACAAACCTGACAGACTCAACCTGGATGCTGCTTCTCATGGCTCTTGCTCCCTGGGTAGACTGATGCTTCTGGACCAGGGCCACGAGCACAGACTGGTGGGACCCCCTTGTCATGCAGACCTGGGATGACCAGAACTTGCTCTTGAGGAAAGCTGCATTTCTGGAGCCTTGTTAGCACGTTTCCCGGACCCTTCAGCACCACGACCTGTTCAAAGGTAGTTCCATTCCTGTTCAAAGGTAGTTTGCTTTACCCCAGAGTCCTACAGGTCCGTTGCTACCAGTTTGGGATTGGAAAGTCAGCTGGATGTACTCCTTTTGCCTGGGCTTGTGAAACAGTATCCTGATAGCAGAGGCCATGGCAAAAGAAGTCTTAATTATATTCCCAGTAGGTGTAGAATGGTGGTTGAATGTGCGTTTGTCAGACTGAAATCCTCAAGCCTGAGTCTGAGTTTAGGCTTACATTACAGTGTAGACATTCCCTAAGACCCAGTGCGTCAGTCTCTAAATAGATTAATGGCTATCAAAATAGAATAAATTATGTGAATGATTACTGTTGACACAACCTCTTTGCTACAGCAACAACAAAATTGATGTCAATTAAAAAAACAGCGGGTAGGTGTGGAGGAAATGCTACTCATGGCATATTTGAAAAGTGCCAGCATCTTTCATCCTTAAGCACATTGGGTAAATTTTCCCAAAGTGTCTTGTTGACTTAAAAGCATAAATCTCATTGACTTTCAATGAGACACAGATTCCCCAATCCTTAAATCCTTCTGAAAGGGGAGCTCTGGCTCTGAAGTCACTTTGGTGCTTTTGAAAATTCTACCCATTGAATAGCACTTTAATCCTTAGGCCTCTGATTCAAATTAATACACAGGAACTAATTGAAGGAATGACAGTAGTTGAGCCACTGAAGAGTATGTCTACATGGCAGCTGAAGGTGAGCCTCCCAGCCTTGGTAGGCAGGCTCGTGCTAGCAGGCCTTGTGCTGGCGTACAAAAAATAGCTGTGTGGATGCTATAGGGTGGGGCCAAGCCTGGGTGACTAGCCTGAGCCTCCCATTAGGTGAGGGACCTCATTTATGACCTGGACTAAACCTTGTTATGGTTGAGTTAAAAAAATATTCTAACTGATGTGTGAACACACACTTCTATTCGCATAACTGTCAGGATGAGTTAATCAGAAGCCCCCTCCCCCACCTAAGACAAAGAGGTGTGTGAACCTGCCAAGGAATTTGGACTGAATGGGCAGAAGGGTTTTGCTGAGTGTTAAAATCCTGTGCTGTGGTATTGAATAGCCTAGGTTTAATTCCTGCTGAGCCACCTTTCATTAGCAAAGCAGGGCCCTGTGCTTATTTTGGTGTCATTTCTCTGTCTGTATCTTTTCAAAATCATCTCTGATCAATTACAAAATTTCAGGGAATGTTTGAGGTCTTGGTAAGCAGAACCCTATTAATTTTTGAGAAAATCTTTTAAGTGTCTGTTTTTCATGGAAACTTCAAATTTTTGTTGAAAAATCAAATATCCCAAAATTTAAATAATTTGGTTCAGAGAGCCTTTTGCGGTGCCCCATGGCAGCTGCATTTCAGTTCCCTGTGTCTCCATTCTTCACTATGGACTGGAGTCCCCTGCTGGACTACATCTCCCATGGTGCAACCACATCCTCTCACTCTAAGGAGACAGAGTGGTCTCCAGTCCATACAGGAGAATGTGGACTTGAAGCATAAAAATTACAACACCCATAAAGCACTAGGCAGTATTTCAGAATTAAAATATTTCAAATTTTTCGCCAATTTGTTTGTTTTGTTTTGTTTTATTTAATTTTTTTTTTGCCAAAGGATTGAACTTTTCAATGAGGAAAAATGATGAAAATGCTTTTATTTCTTTTGTTTGTGTTAAAAATTTCCATGGGAAAAAAAGCCCCTTTTCCATCATCAGGCATTTTGCAGGCATCACAGCAAAGCAGAATTTTAACGATGACAATAAAGTGACTTTGCAGAGAGCTCTTCTCACATAGAGGAATCATAATGGCTGATCTGTGTGGGACAGTAGTGCTGGGGAGAGAGTAGGTAGGACAGGGATAGACCGTGAAGCCCTTAGAGGTGTTTGTCACAATACTATCCCCTAAAATGCTGCTATACAACCAAACTCTCTCTTGCATGTTCCATTCCATTCCTGATCTCTCTGAAAGCTCAGCATGTCCCAAAGATACAAGAGGCTTCAGGGATTGTTCTGTCACGTACAGTCCTGGAGCCTTAAAATCCCACCTATTCTTCACAAAGGATTTGTCTGTTTTACCGTAGGCCCGTGTCATTCAATGGCAGATCGTCCAGCAGGACAAGAAGGCTTGTGTAGGCTGGAGATAGGCAAGGGGTAGGTGTGGAATGTTAAGGTTCTCAGATTGTATCTGCTATCACAAAGTTCTGGAGTATTAAGGAGCTGTCCACTAGGACACAGGTTAAGGCTCCCAAATTATCAAAAAACTGTAAGTTCTTCTTCGAGTGCTTGCTCATATCCATTCCAGTAGGTGTGCGCGTGCCGCGTGAATGTTCGTCGGAGACTTTTACCCTAGCAACACTCGGTGGACTGGCAGGGCGCCCCCTGGAGTGGCGCCGCCATGGCGTCGGTTATATACCCCTGCCGGCCCGCCGCTCCTCAGTTCCTTCTTGCCGGCTACTCCGACAGTGGGGAAGGAGGGTGAGTGTGGAATGGATATGAGCAACACATCTCGAAGAACAACAGTTACAAAGGTGAGTAACCGTCTTTTCTTCTTCGAGTGCTTGCTCATATCCATTCCAGTAGGTGATTCCCAAGTCTTACCTTAGCGGTGGAGTCTGAGTGAGACGTTGCGGAGGGCAAGATCGCTGAGCCAAAGGCGGCATCGTCTCTTGATTGCGCAATGAGGGCATAGTGAGAAGTGAACGTATGCACTGACAACCAGGTAGCTGCACGGCATATCTCCTGGATGGGAATGTGTGCCAGGAAGGCGGCCGACGAGGCTTGAGCCCAAGTAGAGTGGGTGGTGAGACGGCCAATTGGGACATGGGCCAAGTCGTAGCATGTCCGGATACAGTTTTTGCTCTTTCAGGCGTAGCCTGAAATCCACAGGATACTTCTTTAACACTCCATAACATGCTCTGCCATTAGGATTCTTCTGATGACTATGATAACTCCCCTTCCCCTGCTTTCACAAAGAGCTCCAGACCAGTGGAGGTCCTCTTCATTAGGGATGCATAATTGACATAGGCCTGAGGAGTCTATGAAGTGTTTCTGATGATCCCTCTAGTTCTGGGGCCTCTGCAGTCCTAGGGCATCCAGACAAAATTGATACATAACTTACAACTCAAAAACTTTCCCTATTGTCATTCTGCTCAGGGTGGCAGGTCATATCATTGCTTTAGTGTTAGAAAAAAAGACAAAACCCTCATCCATGACAAACTGGGAAATTCGTACAATGACCATACTCAGATATCAGAGGGGTAGCCATGTTAGTCTGGATCTGTAAAAGCAGCAAAGAGTCCTGTGGCACCTTATAGACTAACAGAAGTCTTGGAGCATGAGCTTTCGTGGGTGAATCCCTTCCCTGACTAGAGGCGCCTTTTTAATTATTACTCACCTGGCGGCACTCTGGGTCTTTGGTGGCACTTCAGTGGCAGGTTCTTCGCTCGCTCTGGGTCTTTAATGGCGGGTCCTTTGCTTGCTCTGGGTCTTTGGCGGTGGGTCCATCAATGCTGCCGAGGACCTGGAGCGAGTGAAGGACCCATTGCCGAAGTGCTGCCGAAGACTCGGAACACTGTACAGTGAGTACAAGCCCCACGTTTTTTTATGCATTTTTAGTTTTTTAGTCATCCCTGCCAGGGACCCGTCAAAACTATTCGAATTGGGCCTCGCGCTTCCTAAAGCCGGCCCTGGCTGCAGGGAATACATCACATCTCTGTATGTGAGACAGATGCATGTATATCTATCATTCTCTCTAGAGATAGAAAGATAGCCATGTACCTTTATTTGCTATTTTTCTCACTGTCTCTGATAGTATTAAAATGGAAAAAAAGTCAGTGATGGTTATGAAAGAGATTAGAGAGATACAATGTCAGTCAGTATGAAAGTTTCAGCGTTCACTTAAATAGCTGAAAACTAAGAAATAAAAATGATGACACAAGATGACAAAGCGCCAGGTTTAATTTTTAAATCAAATTTTACTTAACATTTTCTACTGATGCCCAAGCAAATGTCCGTCTAAAGAGAGCCCTTCCCTTCTATGGTGGCACTGAATACACAGTTATCAGAGGGGTACCCATGTTAGTCTGGATCTATAAAAGCAGCAAAGAATCCTGTGGCACCTTATAGACTAACAGAGGTTTTGGAGCATGAGCTTTCGTAGGTGAATACCCACTTCGTCAGATGCATGTAGTGGAAATTTCCAGGGGCAGGTATGTATATGCAAGCAAGCTAGAGATAATGAGGTTAGATCAATCAGGGAGGATGAGGCCCTGTTCTAGCAGTTGAGGTGTGAAAACCAAGGGAAGAGAAACTAGTTCTGTAGTTGGCAAGCCATTCACAGTCTTTGTTTAATCCTGAGCTGATGGTGTCAAATTTGCAGATGAACCAAAGCTCAGCAGTTTCTCTTTGAAGTCTGGTCTTCGGTTCATCTGCAAATTTGACACCATCAGCTCAGGATCTGCCAACTACAGAACTAGTTTCTCTTCCCTTGGTTTTCACACCTCAACTGCTAGAACAGGGCCTCATCCTCCCTGATTGAACTGACCTCATTATCTCTAGCTTGCCTGCATATATATACCTGCCCCTGGAAATTTCCACTATATGCATCTGACGAAGTAAGTATTCATCTATGAAAGCTCATGCTCCAAAACCTGTGTTAGTCTATAAGGATTCTTTGCTGATGAATACACAATGTCAAGTAACACAGAGACTGAACCAATGTTAATGTCAGCTTTTGCCTTTTGGCCTTGCTCCTGCGGCAGGAGCCCCGCAACCCAGCGGTCATGCTCCCCAGGCTGAAGCCCCGCAACCCCACAGTCATGCTCTCCAGGCCAGAAGGCAGCAAGTCCCGTGGTCTCACTCCCCTGGCAGGATCCCCGCAACCACGCAGACCCGCTCCCTCTCTCTCCCGGCTGGAGCCCCATGGCCCCGCTACCCCAGCCAGAGCCACATCCTCCCAGCCCACTCTCCTGGCCAGAACCCCACAACCCTGCTGTCCCTCTCTCCTGGCAAGTCTCATGGCCCCGCTACCACGGCCAGAGCCCTGCATCCCCGCAGTCCCGCTCTCCCAGCCAGAGCCCCAAGGCCCCACTATCCCAGCTGGAGCTCTGCAACCCCGTGGTCCCGCACCCCAAGCCGGAGCCCCGCAACCCAGGGGTCCCGCTCCCCCAGCCAGAGCCTCGCAACCCCGGCTGGAGCCCCGCATCCCTACAGCCCGCTCTGTCGGAGCCCCAAGGCCCCGCTACCCCGGCCGGAGTCCCGCTACCACATAGCCCCGCTTCCCTGCTGGAACCCCGCAAACCCGCGGCCCGCTCTCCCGGCCAGAGCCCCGTAACCCCAAGGTCCCGCTCCGCAGCCGGAGCCCTGCAGCCTCGCTGTCCCGCTCCCCGAGCTTGGGCGCAGCAAGTCCCGTGGTTCCGCTACGCCAGCTGGAGCCCCTCACTCCCATGGCCCAGTCTCCTGGCCAGAGCCCCACAACCCCGAGGTCCCGCTTTCCCGGCCGGAGCCCCACAACCTCGCGGTCCCGCTCCCTGGGCATGAGCGCAGCAAGTCCCGCAGTTCCGCTATCCCACCTGGAGCCCCTCACCCCCGTGGCCCACTCTCCCGGCCAGAGCCCCAAGGTCCCGCTCTCCCATCCGGAGCCCCAAGGCCCTGCTATCCCTTCCGGAGCCCCGCATTCCCTCAGTCCCGTTACCCCTGCCGGAGCCCCGCAACCCCACTCTCCTGGACAGAGCCCAGAAACCCCACCACCGCAGCCAGAGCTCTGCAATCCCAGAGCCCCACTCCTCTGGCGGAGCCCCATCACCCCGCTACCCCGACCAGAGCCCTGCATCCTCGCAGCCCTGCTATCCCGGTGGTAGTCCCGCAACCCTGCGGTCGCGCTTCCCCCAGCCGAGCGCGGCAAGTCCCATGGTCCTGCTCTCCCGGCTGGAGCCCCCAGCCCCGTGGTTCCGCTCCTCTGGCCAGAGCCCCGCAACCTCACATACTCGCTTCTTCGGCCGGAGCCCCGCAAATCCGTGGCCTCGGTCCCCTGGCCCAAGAATGGCAAGTGCAGCTGCCCCTTTCCCGGGGCTGGAGCCCTGCAACCTGCAGCCATGCTACCACTGCTGGAGCGGAAATCTGAAGTTCAGGGGGAGGGGGAGAGTACATGCCCCACGAATCAGGCCCTGCACTGGCTAAAGCCGGCCCTGAAGACCCCAAACCACCCCATCACCTCTGGGCGAACACTTTTCACAAAGCAATCATTTCATGTCTAACCTATCAATCCTCATCCTCAAAGGAAACCTACACAACACTTTCAAAAGACAATCTTGGGAACTTTGCTAGACTGTAAAAATAATGGCCTGAACAGAGGCCTGGTCTACACTACACGTTTATACTGAATTTAGCAGCGTTAAACCAATTTAACCCTGCACCCATCCACACAACCAAGTCTTTTATATCAATATAAATGGCTCTTAAAATCGATTTCTGTACTCCTCCTCGATGAGGGGAGTAGCACTGAAATCGGTATTGCCATGTCGGATTAGGGTTAGTGTGGCCACAATTGCACTGTATTGGCCTCCAGGTGATATCCCACAGTGCACCATTGTGACCACTCTGGAAAGCCATTTGAACTCGGATGCACTGGCTAGGTAGACAGGAAAAGCTCTGCGAACTTTTGAATTTCATTTCCTGTTTGCCCAGAGTGGAGCACTGATCAGCATGGACTATATGGGAGATACTGGATCTGATCGCTTTATGGGGAGACAAATCTGTTCTATCAGAGCTCCATTCCAGAAGATGAAATGCCAAAGCATTTGAAAAAATCTCCAGACAGAGGCCGCAGCAAGTACTCAACACAGTGCTGCGTGACAAGCATAACGGAAAGCCAAAGAATCAAATGGACGCTCATGGAGGGAGGGAGCGGGGACTGGGGACTCCAGCTATCCCGCAGTCTCTGAAAAACATTTGCATTCTTGGCTGAGCTCCCAATGCCTGAAGGGTCAAAAACATTTTCTCAGGTGGTTCAGGGTATATCTAGGCAATTTACCTCCCTCGCCCACATGAAAGAAAAGGGAAAAAAATCGTTTCTCGCCTTTTTTCAATGTCACCGTATGTCTACTGCATGCTGCTGGTAGACACAGTGCTGCGGTGCTAAACAGTAATATCCCCTCCCCTTCCTTTCCTGATAGCAGATGGTGCAAAATGGTGGAAAACCGTCCTCATCATCCCGTGAGTGCTCCTGGCTGGCTTCGGTAAGGTCGGCCAGGGGCACTCTGACAACAATGGGAATGACTCCAGGTCATTCCCGGCAGACGGGTGCAAAAGGATTGAAAACCATTCTCATCATAGCAACTGGGGGCTGAGCTCCATCAGCCCCCCCCCCCCCGTTTCATGTCTGATGAAGATTCTGTACTGCCTGGACTATCATAGCAGTGGGAGGCTGCCTCCCCCTCATTTTATCTCACTAAAAAGTCAGTGTTTCTTATTCCTATATTCTTGATGTAAGCAGAGTCAGGATCAGAGCTACCCTGACATCTGGTGGTGAAATGTAGAGAGTGTGGAAAGAATTTTAAGAATTTGCATTGGCATGCACCACCCACTTAGCATAATCCCACAGCAGCTTGGGATGATGATTTTAACAGCTCTGGGATCCCCAATTTCTTTGCTATTGGGGCAGGAGGAAAATAGTTTGTCACCCTGATTGTGTGAATGGGGAGCTGTGGGACTGCTTTGTGACAGAGATGACTCAACCTCAGTTGGGTGGTACTTGCTAAACATGGGACATGGGTTCCAAAACCCCATGAATTGAGAGATGTTGGGGATTGGTGTGTATAGTTAATGGGGAGGGCCTGGGTTGCTAGTTACACATTTTTCTTTCTCCAGTGTTAAAAACCAGAGTTGTTTTTTTGTTCCCTTAAGAGTCTAGATACAGGTTACTGAGTTGACCTCACTTTTGGCTAATGGTGCAGTAGCACTGGGGTTCCCCTACTATGAGCTGGAATCACTGAAGAGCTGAATTTACTGAGCTGAGAGCACTGAGTATTGTGCTAACTAGTGAGGGAGCCTGAAGCTACACTGCAGAACAGAGCAGCTGGTGGAGCAGAGCGGATGGCAGAGTGGAGTAGCTGTAGGACGGGTGGAGCAACCCACAGAGCGAGTGGAGCCGAGCAGTTTGCAGGGACAACTGGAGGAGCTCACAGGACAGCTGGTGGAGCAGAGCAGCTGGTGGAGCGGAGCAGTTTCTGAGGACGGCTGGAGGAGCAGAGTGGAGCGGCTGGTAAAGCGGAGCAGTTTGTGGAGAAGGCGGAAGCAGAACCCACGGAGAGGCAGGACAGTTGGCCCCGGACCACGTAAGGTGCCCTTTTCTATCCAGGCTGCAGGGAGGGACCTCTGCAGATAGACTCTCAAACTTTGGGGCTGCACTGACCCAGGACAGAGACTTTTGAGTTGTTGGACTTTGGGGTGATTGGACTTAAGACCCTAAAATGTACCTGGGGGTGGGGTTTTTTGTTTATGGTTTGTGTTATAATCCTGTTTGTGGTGTTTCTCCAG
>NW_022059913.1:0-43114 GCF_007399415.2 Gopherus evgoodei | reverse complement strand
GGCTGACTGGGAATTAAAGCTCCCCGCAAGGTGCTGGCTAGGTGTGTGTGGGGTAGTCTGTGCAGAAGGGGGGCATGACCATGTACTGCTGGGGACTTGGGGTAAGACCCATCTGGACACTGTAAGGGACACCCATCGGGGTCATCGGTCTCTAAGGGCTCCTGTGGGGAATTGAGGGGCACCGGCAGAGCTGGGGGGGGGGCCCAGGGCCAGGCTAGCAGGGGCTGCAGGTCAGGAGTGAGGGGCACCGGCAGAGCTGGGGGGAGCCCAGGGCCAGGCTAGCAGGGTCTGTGGGTCGGGAGTGAGGGGCACTGGTAGGGTTGGGGGGCCCAGGACCGAGCTAGCAGGGGCTGCGGGTCAGGAGTGAGGGGCACCAGCGGGGTCAGGCTGGCGGGGCCTGTGGGTTGGGAGTGAGGGGCACCAGCGAGGTTGGGGGGTCCAAGGCCAGGCTGGCGGAGCCTGCAGTTCGGGAGTGAGGGGCACCAGCGGGGTCAGGCTGGCGGGGCCTGTGGGTTGGGAGTGAGGGGCACCGGCAGGGTTGGGGGGCCCAGGGCCAGGCTGGCGGGGCCTGTGGGTCGGGAGTGAGGCGCACCAGCAGGGTTGCGGGGCCCAGGGCCAGGCTGGCAGGGGCTGCGGTTTGGGAGTGAGGGGCACCGGTGGGGTTGGGGGGCCCAGGGCCAGGCTGGCAGGGGCTGCGGTTTGGGAGTGAGGGGCACCGGCGGGGTTGGGGGGCCCAGGGCCAGGCTGGCAGGGGCTGCGGTTTGGGAATGAGGGGCACCGGCGGGGTTGGGGGGCCCAGGGCCAGGCTGGCAGGGGCTGCGGTTTGGGAGTGAGGGGCACCAGCGGGGCCAGGCTGACGGGGCCTGCGGGTCGGGAGTGAGGGGCACCAGCAGGGTTGGGGGGCCCAGGGCCAGGATGGTGGGCCCTGCGGGTCGGGAGTGAGGGGCACCAGCGGGGCCAGGCTGACGGGGCCTGCGGGTCGGGACTGAGGGGCACTGGCGGGGTTGAGGGGCCCAGGGCCAGGCTGGCAGGGGCTGCGGGTCGGGAGTGAGGGGCACCGGTAGGGTTGAGGGGCCCAGGGCCAGGCTGGCGGGGGCTGTGGGTCGGGAGTGAGGGGCACCGGCGGGGTTGGGGGGCCCAGGGCCAGGCTGGCGGGGGCTGCAGGTCGGGAGTGAGGGGCACCAGCGGGGTTGGGGGGCCCAGGGCCAGGCTGGTCCTGCTTGGAGTAGGAGTAACTGTCCCAGGCTGGGAGCTCCCTGCTCTCATTCAGGGCCTGGGCTGGGCGGGGCCTGGGCCCCCCTCCCCTGGCGCTGGGGGGGATGCAGGATCCATCGGGAGGAGTCAGTGTCTGGCGGCCGCTCCATATAAGGCTAAAAAATGTTGGAGTGTCGGGCGGAGCCTCCGGGAATAGAGGGAGGAGTGGGTCATCCCCTAAAATGGGGGGGAGATCCTGGCAGGACCCCCCCCCCCCGCGCGCTGGCCTGGCTGGGCCGGGACTCCCTGCCCTGAGGGACAGGGCACTGGGGGATCCCAGTGGGCTGACACTGACCCTGTTCACGTACCGTGTGCCCTGTGGGTGCAGGGGGCTCCCCCATGGCATGGAGATGGGCTGGGGTCCCCCTGCCCAGCCCCCCAGGGGATGGGCACAGACAGTTTGGGGGTGTTGGGGGGGTGACCATTCCTCTGTGCAGTGCTCTGCTCAGGGGCTTACAAGGGGCTGGGAGCCCGGATGCCTGGGTTCTCTCCCCTGCTCTGTGAGGGAAGTGGGGGCTGGTGGTTAGAGCAGGGGGGGTTGGGAGCCAGGACGCCTGGGTTCTGTCTCCTGCTCTGTGAGGGGAGTGGGGGCTGGTGGTTACAGCAGGGGGGGCTGGAAGCCCGGACACCTGGGTTCTCTCCCAGCTCTGGGAAGGGAGTGGGGGCTGGGACACATGGAGAGGGGGTGGTGCTGGTGCCCCTTAGTCCCGACCTGCAGCCCCTGCTCCTGGGCCCTGGCTCCTGTCCCCAGAGTGAGTCAGGCTGGGCTCTGTCTCTGTGGGCTCAGCGCCCCCCCCCCCGCCAGTTCCCCTCCCCCTCAATCCGGGCCCCAAGCCAGCCCAGCCACAGGGTGGGGGAGGGGTCTGCAATGAATGGACATGGGGCAGCCTGGGAAACAGTCTTCTTCTGGGTCCGGGTGGATCCCCTGATGGAAGGGTCATGGCTGGACCCCCGGTGCCCCTCACTCCTGACCCACAGCCCCTGCCAGCCTGGTCCTGCTCCCCCCCAGCTCTGCCGGTGCCCCTCACTCCCGACCCGCAGCCCCTGCCAGCCTGGTTCTGCTCCCCCCCCAGCTCTGCCGATGCCCCTCACTCCCCACCCGCAGCCCCAGCCCTGCCCCTACCCCCCAGCTCTGCCGGTGCCCCTCACTCCCGACCCGCAGCCCGTGCCAGCCTGGTCCTGCTCCTCCCCAGCCCTGCCAGTGCCCCTCACTCCTGACCCACTGCCCCAGCCCTGTCCCTACCCCCCAGCTCTGCCGGTGCCCCTCACTCCTGACCCACAGCCCCTGCTAGCTGAGCCCTGCCCCCCCACAGCCCTGCCAATGCCCCTCACTCCTGACCCGCAGCCCCTGCCAGCCTGGTCCTGCTCCTCCCCAGCCCTGCTGGTGCCCCTCACTCCCGACCCGCAGCCCCAGCCCTGCCCCTACCCCCCAGCTCTGCCGATGCCCCTCACTCCTGACCCGCAGCCCCTGCTAGCTGAGCCCTGCCCCCCCACAGGCCTGCCAATGCCCCTCGCTCCCGACCCGCAGCGCCAGCCAGCCCAGCCCTGGGCTCCCCCTAGCCCCATGGGTGCCCCTCACTCCTGACCTGCAGCCCCTGCTAGGCGAGCCCTGCCTCCCCTAGCCCCATGGGTGCCCCTCACTCCTGACCTGCAGCCCCTGCTAGGCGAGCCCTGCCTCCCCTAGCCCCATGGGTGCCCCTCACTCCTGACCTGCAGCCCCTGCTAGGCGAGCCCTGCCTCCCCTAGCCCCATGGGTGCCCCTCACTCCCGACCCGCAGCCCCAGCTCTGCCCCTACCCCCCAGCTCTGCCGATGCCCCTCACTCCTGACCCGCAGCCCCTGCTAGCTGAGCCCTGCCCCCCCACAGGCCTGCCAATGCCCCTCACTCCCGGCCCGCAGCCCCTGCCAGCCGAGCCCTGGGCTCCCCCTAGCTCCATGGGTGCCCCCCACTCCTGACCCACAGCCCTCCGAAGAAACCATTAATGTGTTTTCCTGGGTACGGGGGTGGGGGGCTGAGAGGGATGCTTGGTGCAGGGGGATGAGGGGGAGTGGGATGCTGGCGCCCGGCCCCCCGTGCTGACCCCCTGTCTCCCCGCAGACAGCAAGGCCATTGTGGATGGGAACCTGAAGCTGATCCTGGGGCTGATCTGGACGCTCATCCTGCACTACTCCATCTCCATGCCCATGTGGGACGAGGAGGACGACGAGGAGACCAAGAAGCAGACGCCGAAGCAGCGGCTGCTGGGCTGGATCCAGAACAAGCTGCCCGAGCTGCCCATCACCAACTTCAGCAAGGACTGGCAGAGCGGGCGGGCCCTGGGGGCCCTGGTGGACAGCTGTGCCCCGGGTGAGGGGGCGGGGCCTGGGACCCGGGGGTGGGGGGGAGGGGGCGCAGGGCAGGAGACGTGGGGCCTCGGGGAAGGGGGCTGGGGGCAGGAGATGTGGGGTACTGGGGGAGTGGGCAGGGGGCGCAGTGCCCCAGGGAGGGGGCGCGGGGTACTGGGGGAGACGCCTGGGGGCGCAGGGCACCAGGGGCGGGGGCTGGGGGCAGGGGATGTGGGGCCACAGGGGAGGGGGGCAGGGGGCGCGGGGTACTGGGGGCAGGGGATGTGGGGCCACAGGGGAGGGGGGCAGGGGGTGCAGTGCCCCACGGTGGCATTGTTTCTGGCTCCAAGGTATTGTGGCGGATGGCATCAGGCCATCGGGGGGCTCATGGGGGCAGGGAAGTGAGATCGAGGGAAGATCAGCCCCCCAGTTGTGCTCCTGCCATGGCCACAGTGCAGCCCTGGCCCCCCCAGGGGAGGCAGCCAGCAGGGCCCCCAATGGGGGATGGGGGGAACTCCATGTGCCACTAACCCCCCTGCTCCCCCAGGTCTCTGCCCCGACTGGGACTCCTGGGATGCCAGCAAACCCATCAACAACGCCCGTGAGGCCATGCAGCAGGCTGACGACTGGCTCGGCATCCCCCAGGTGTGGGGCCGGTGCTGTCCTGAGGGACTGGGGGCGTTCCTGGAGCTAGGGTTGCAGGTGTCTGGGGGGCTGCTGGGGGAGCTGGAGGTGGGGGAGCGGTGTCCAGGGTATGTGAGGCAGGCCAGGGGGGTAGGGGTATGCTGGGGGGCTGGGGGAGCAGTGTCCAGGGGATGCCGGGCAGGCCGGGAGGATGCTGGGGGAGCAGTGTCCAGGGGATGCCGGGCAGGCCGGGAGGATGCTGGGGGAGCAGTGTCCAGGGGATGTAGGGCAGGCTGGGGGGCACGGTGGCAGGTCTGACCCCCGTCCCCATGGCAGGTCATCACCCCGGAGGAGATCGTGGACCCCAATGTGGACGAGCACTCGGTCATGACCTACCTGTCCCAGTTCCCCAAGGCCAAGCTCAAGCCGGGTGCCCCCCTGCGCCCCAAGCTGAACCCCAAGAAGGCGCGAGCTTACGGCCCCGGTGAGTCCTGGAGGCCAGCCCAGACTGGGGGGGTAGCCCCCCCATAGGCCAGCCTCTCCCTCTGCCCCCTCTGGGGGGCCACTTCTGGGTTGACCCTCCCTGCTCCTTCTGCTCCCGGGGCAGAGACTGACTTGGGGGGCCAGGCCCCTCCCTCATTGGGGCTCTCCAGTCCCCTGCCCCTCCTAACCCCATGACTGCATCACCATTGCCCTCTGTGTGTGCCGGGGTGGGGGGCTGACTCCGCCCCATCCCAGGCTGACTCCGCCCCCAGGTATTGAGGCCACGGGGAACATGGTGAAGAGAAAGGCCGAGTTCACCGTGGAGACCATCAGCGCTGGCCAGGGCGACGTCCTGGTCTACGTGGAGGACCCAGCTGGGCACAGAGAAGAGGTGGGAGCCCAGGGCTGGGCTGGCAGGGGCTGCGGGTCGGGAGTGAGGGGCACCGGCAGGGCTGGCGGGGGGGCAGGGCTGGCAGGGGCTGCGGGTCGGGAGTGAGGGGCACCAGCAGGGCTGGGGGGGGGCAGGGCTGGGCTGGCAGGGGCTGCGGGTCGGGAGTGAGGGGCACCAGCAGGGCTGGGGGGGGGGGCAGAGCTGGCAGGGGCTGCGGGTCGGGAGTGAGGGGCACCAGCAGGGCTGGGGGGGGGCAGGGCTGGCAGGGGCTGCGGGTTGGGAGTGAGGGGCACTGGAAGGGCTGGGGGGGCAGGGCTGGCAGGGGCTGCGGGTTGGGAGTGAGGGGCACCAGCAGGGTTGGGGGGGGCAGGGCTGGGCTAGCAGGGGCTGTGGGTCAGGAGTGAGGGGCACCAGCAGAGCTTGGGGGGAGCCCAGGGCAGGGCTGGCAGGGGCTGCGGGTCCGGGGGGGCAGGGCTGGGGGGGGGGGGGCAGGGCTGGCAGGGGCTGCGGGTCGGGAGTGAGGGGCACCAGCAGGGCTGGGGGGGGCAGGGCTGGGCTGGCAGGAGCTGCGGGTCGGGAGTGAGGGGCACCAGCAGGGCTGGGGGGGGGGCAGGGCTGGCAGGGGCTGCGGGTCGGGAGTGAGGGGCACTGGAAGGGCTGGGGGGGGCAGGGCTGGCAGGGACTGCGGGTCGGGAGTGAGGGGCGCTGGCAGGGGGGCTCTCAGTCTAATGCAGTTTCTCCCCATAGGCCAAGGTCATCGCGAACAACGACAAGAACCGAACTTTCTCTGTCTCATACATTCCCAAAGTGACGGGGGTCCACAAGGTGAGACTCCCTTGTTCCCCCCTCTCCAATCTAGTCACCAGGTCTCAGAGCCCTCCCAGTCCTGGGGAGAGAACCCAGGAGTCCTGGCTCCCAGCCCCCCTGCTCTAACCACCAGCCCCCACTCCCCTCCCAGAGCCAGGAGAGAACCCAAGAGTCCTGGCTCCCAGCCCCCTCTGCTCTAACCACCAGCCCCCACTCCCCTCCCAGAGCCGGAGAGAGAACCCAGCAGTCCTGGCTCCCAGCCCCCCTGCTCTAACCCACCAGCCCCCACTCCCCTCCCAGAGCCAGGGAGAGAACCCAGGAGTCCTGGCTCCCAGCCACCCCTGCTCTAACCCACCAGCCCCCACTCCCCTCCCAGAGCCAGGGAGAGAACCCAGGAGTCCTGGCTCCCAGCCCCCCCACTCTAACTGCCAGCCCCCTGGCGTCTGGCTCCCGCTGTAACCCTGCTGTCCCCAGGTGACGGTGCTGTTCGCAGGGCAGCACATTGCGAAGAGCCCGTTCGAGGTGACGGTGGGGAAATCGTTGGGCGATGCTGGGCGGGTGACGGCCCAGGGGCCCGGCCTGGAGCCCACGGGCAACATTGCCAACAAGGTCACCTCCTTCGAGGTCTTCACGGCCGGTGAGTGTGGGGTCCCAAGGGGGGCCGGGCCGGGGCTGACCCCTCTCCTCCCAGGTGCGGGGGCGGGTGAGGTGGAGGTGAGGGGGCTTGGGGATACCATGGGGGGCCGGGCCGGGGCTGACCCCTCTCCCCCCCTCCCAGGCGCAGGAGCCAGCGAGGTGGAGGTGACGGTGCTGGACCCCAGCGGGTGAAAGGGTGCGGGTGAGGTGGAGGTGAGGGGGCCGGGCCGGGCTGGGGCTGACCCCTCTTCCCCCCCCCCAGGCGCAGGAGCCGGTGAGGTGGAGGTGACGGTGCTGGACCCCAGCGGGCGGAAGGGGACGGTGGAGCAGCAGCTGGAGGACAAGGGCGACAGCACTTTCCGGTGCACCTACCGCCCAGGCTCCGAGGGCACCTACACCGTCCACGTGACCTTCGGGGGCACACCCATCCCCCGCAGCCCCTACACCGTCGCTGTGGGGCAGGGTGAGCACGGGGGGACGGGCTGGCCAGCGCGAATCTCCCACAAAGCCCCATGTCTGCGGGGGTCTCTGCTGTCTGTCTCTCTGCCCCCCAGCATGGGGCCCCCAGGGCATCTCGGGGGTTCCCCAAGGATATGGGGGGTTCTCACGCTCTCTCTCTCTCTCTCTCTCTCTGCCCCTGGCATGGGGGTCTCCCTCAAGGGGCATGGGGGGTCCCTGCTCTGTCTGCCCCCCCGGTAACCCCCCTCTCTCTCCTCTCTCTGCTGTGCTCCCAGCTGTCCTAGCTCTCTCTCTGTCTGTCTGTCTCTCGATGAGCTGCCGTCCCGGAACCTTGGCTGGTGCCCCTCACCCTGGCGCCAGGCCGGCCCGGGGCTAATGGTACTGTGTGATCTTGGGGGCGGGAGGAGGGCTGCGGGCGGGTGCCCCCTTCCCCTGGGAGCCGGGCTGTGGCCCAGAGAGCCTGCATTTGGGTGGCGGGGGTGTGGCCCCGGATGCCTGGGTCCCCTTTCTCACTGCCTAGCAAATAACTCCAATGCCTGGTGGGGGTGGGGTGCATTCGGACACCTGGGTCCTTCTCGCTCTTTCTCCCCCCTGCTGTGCGTCACTGGGAAGCGGGAGCCCCGGTTTCTCTCTCCCTTGAGACTGAAACCCCAATGCCTGGTGGGGGTGGGAGGCACCTGGACGCCTGGGTCCCTCTCACGGTCTGTCTCCCCTCCCCTGCAGCCTGTAGCCCCAGCGCCTGCCGGGCCACAGGGCGAGGGCTGCAGCCCAAGGGGCTCCGGGTGAAGGAGCCGGCGGATTTCAAGGTCTACACGAAAGGCGCCGGCAGTGGGGAGCTCAAGGTCACGGTCAAGGGCCCAAGTGAGTGGACCCCCCCTGCCAGGGGAGTGGCTGGGGCGTGCAGCCAGCAATGGCGGGGCTGCCCCATGGGGGGGCTTTGGGAGGCTGCCCCACATTGACCCCGTCTCCCCACAGAGGGGCCGGAGAGCGTGAAGCAGAAGGATCTGGGGGGCCTGTGGCAGGAGGGGCTGCCCCATGCAGGGGGCTGGGGAGGCTGCCCCACACTGACCCCGTCTCCCCACAGAGGGGCCGGAGAGCGTGAAGCAGAAGGATCTGGGGGGCCTGTGGCAGGAGAGGCTGCCCCATGGGGGGGGGCTCTGGGGGGCTTCCCCACACTGACCCCGTCTCCCCACAGAGGGGTCGGAGAGCGTGAAGCAGAAGGATCTGGGGGGGGCCTGTGGCAGGAGGAGCTGCCCCATGGGGGGGCTCTGGGGAGCTGCCCCACACTGATCCGTTTCCCCACAGAGGGGCCGGAGAGCGTGAAGCAGAAGGATCTGGGGGGCCCGTGGCAGGAGGGGCTGCCCCATGGAGGGTGGGGGGGCTGTGGAGGGCTGCCCCATACTGATCCCGTCTCCCCACAGAGGGGCTGGAGAGCGTGAAGCAGAAGGATCTGGGCGATGGGGTTTTTGCCTTCGAGTATTTCCCCACCCTGCCCGGGAACTACACGGTCACCATCACCTGGGGGGGGCAGCAGGTGCCACGCAGGTGAGCGCCCCGTGGGCTGCTGGGGGGGCACAGTGGGCTGGGTACCTATGGGGCCTGGTGCATGCTGAGATGGCTGGGAACGAGATGTCCTGGTGCTGGGTGGGGACCTGGGCGATGCCCCAATGCGGGGTGTGTGGGGGTGTGGGAGATGCCCTGGGAGGAGGGACACATGGGGGATGTGGTGCCATGGGGACCCCGTTGTGACCTGCTCTTCTCCTGCCGCACCCCCCCAGCCCGTTTGAGGTGAAGGTCGGCCCCGAGTGTGGCAGCCAGAAGGTCCGGGCCTGGGGGCCAGGGCTGGAGGGCGGCGTGTGCGGCAAGTCGGCTGACTTCGTGGTGGAGGCCATCGGGGACGACGTGGGCACACTGGGTGAGGGGGGAGCCGGGTGGGGGGTGCGTGGAGCTAGGGAGTGGAGGGAGCTGGGGGCTGAGTCAGTTGGGAGGAGCTGGATTCCCCAATCTTGGTCCCACCCAGGAAGTAAGGCTGAGGGGGGTCTGGGAAATGCTGGGGAGGCTGCAAGGGGGCTCCAGTCTGGGTCGGGGGGGCTGCTTGCTCCTGGCAGGGCCCCCGGATCTCAGTCAGGGTGTTAGGGCTTTGGATGCTGCTGGGGTCCCCACCTTGGGGTGGGGCGTGAGATGGTGGGGTCCTGGGTAGGGCAAGGGCTGGGACCCCACCTCCATGGAGCTAGGGGCTGGGGGGGGGGCTGGTCTCCTCCTGGGGGTGCGGAGCTGGAGGCCTGGGTGTGGGAGGCGGTGGAGGGGTCGAGAGCCCTGGTCTCAACCCTCCACGCCCCGCCCCCCAGGGTTCTCAGTGGAGGGCCCGTCCCAGGCCAGGATCGAGTGTGACGACCGGGGTGACGGTTCCTGCGACGTGCGCTACTGGCCCCAGGAGCCAGGCGACTACGCCGTGCACGTCCTGTGCAACGGGGCCGACATTCGCCACAGCCCTTTCATGGCGGAGATCCGCCCCGCCCCCCGTGACTTGCACCCCGAGAAGGTACCGCCTGCCAGGGCTGGGGGTGGGCGCCCGGCTCAGGGAGGGGAGCAGGGGGTGGGGCTGGGAGCCCGGACTCCTGGGTTCTCTGTCTGGCTCAGGGAGGGGACTGGGGGCTGGTGGATTGGATGGGGGGTGGGGCTAGGAGCCCGGACTCCTGGGTTCTCTCCCCAGCTCAGGAAGGAGAGTGGGGGGCTGGTGGATTGGATGGAGGGTGAGGCTGGGAGCTAGGACTCCTGGGTTCTCTCTCTGGCTCAGGAAGGGGACTGGGGGCTGGTGGATTGGATGGGGGGTGGGGTTGGAAGCTAGGACTCCTGGGTTCTCTCTCTGGGTCAGGAAGGGGACTGGGGGCTGGTGGATTGGATGGGGGGTGGGGTTGGAAGCTAGGACTCCTGGGTTCTCTCTCCAGCTCAGGAAGGAGAGCGGGGGTCTGGTGGATTGGATGGAGGGTGGGGCTAGGAGCTAGGACTCCTGGGTTCTCTCTCTGGCTCAGGGAGGGGACTGGGGGCTGGTGGATTGGATGGGGGGTGGGGCTGGGAGCTAGGACTCCTGGGTTCTCTCTCCAGCTCAGGAAGGAGAGCGGGGGGCTGGTGGATTGGATGGAGGGTGGGGCTAGGAGCTAGGACTCCTGGGTTCTCTCTCTGGCTCAGGGAGGGGACTGGGGGCTGGTGGATTGGATGGGGGGTGGGGTTGGAAGCTAGGACTCCTGGGTTCTCTCTCCAGCTCAGGAAGGAGAGCGGGGGGCTGGTGGATTGGATGGAGGGTGGGGCTAGGAGCTAGGACTCCTGGGTTCTCTCTCTGGCTCAGGGAGGGGACTGGGGGCTGGTGGATTGGATGGGGGGTGGGGCTGGGAGCTAGGACTCCTGGGTTCTCTCCCCAGCTCAGGAAGGGGAGCGAGGTCCAGGGCTGGGAGTGGGGCTGACATGAGGGCAGGGTCCCCTCTCACCTGCATCCCCTCCCTCGCAGGTGAAAGCCCACGGGCCTGGGCTGGAGAAGACGGGTGTCGCCATCAACAAACCAGCTGAGTTCACAGTGGATGCCAAGAACAGCGGGAAGGCCTCTCTCAAGGTCCAGGTGCAGGTGAGGAGAGGGGGGTGCCAGATGGGGGTGGCCCAGGCTGGGGGGCATGGGACAGGGCAGGTCAGCATGTCTGTGTGCAGAAAGGGGGGGCTAGGTGCATTCTGGTGGAGGTGCCAAGTGGGGAACTGGGGGCTTGACCCCACTCTCCCCCCCAAGATGCGGAGGGCACCCGAGGGTGGGGAGCTGGGGGCCGGCTGGCAGCTGACCCGCTCTGCCCCCCACCGGAGAGGAGGAGGGAGGGCTGGGGGGCCGGCTGGCGGCTGACCCGCTATGCCCCCCCAGGGAGGAGGAGGGAGGGCTGGGGGCCGGTGGGTGGCTGACCCGCTCTGCCTCCCCCCGGGAGGAGGAGGAGGGAGGGCTGGGGGCCAGCGGGTGGCTGACCCGCTCTGCCTCCCCCCGGGAGGAGGAGGAGGGAGGGCTGGGGGCCGGTGGGTGGCTGACCCGCTCTGCCCCCCCCGGGGAGGAGGAGGAGGGAGGGCTGGCGGGTAGCTGACCCGCTCTACCCCCCCCAGGGAGGAGGAGGAGGGAGGGCTGGGGGCTGGCTGGCGGCTGACCCGCTCTGCCCCCTCCCGGGAGGAGGAGGGAGGGCTGGGGGCTGGCTGGCGGCTGACCCGCTCTGCCCCCCCCCGGTGAGGAGGAGGGAGGGCTGGGGGCCAGCGGGTGGCTGACCCGCTCTGCCCCCCCGGGGAGGAGGAGGAGGGAGGGCTGGGGGCCAGCGGGTGGCTGACCCGCTCTGCCCCCCCCCCCGGTGAGGAGGAGGGAGGGCTGGGGGCTGGCTGGTGGCTGACCCGCTCTGCCCCCCCAGGGAGGAGGAGGGAGGGCTGGGGGCCAGCTGGTGGCTGACCCGCTCTGCCCCCCCGGGGAGGAGGAGGAGGGAGGGCTGGGGGCCAGCGGGTGGCTGACCCGCTCTGCCCCCCCAGGGAGGAGGAGGGAGGGCTGGGGGCCAGCTGGTGGCTGACCCGCTCTGCCCCCCCCGGGGAGAAGGAGGAGGGAGGGCTGGGGGCCGGCTGGTGGCTGACCCGCTCTGCCCCCCCCAGGGAGGAGGAGGGAGGGCTGGGGGCCAGCGGGTGGCTGACCCGCTCTGCCCCCCCCCCGGGGAGGAGGAGGAGGGAGGGCTGGGGGCCGGCGGGTGGCTGAGCCGCTCTGCCCCCCCCGGGGAGGAGGAGGAGGGAGGGCTGGGGGCCGGCTGGTGGCTGACCCGCTCTGCCCCCCCGGGGAGGAGGAGGAGGGAGGGCTGGGGGCCAGCGGGTGGCTGACCCGCTCTGCCCCCCCGGGGAGGAGGAGGAGGGAGGGCTGGGGGCCAGCGGGTGGCTGACCCGCTCTGCCCCCCCGGGGAGGAGGAGGAGGGAGGGCTGGGGGCCGGCTGGCGGCTGACCCGCTCTGCCCCCAGGATGCGGAGGGCAGCCCAGTGGACGTGGCGGTGAAGGACAACAGCAACGGCACCTACAGCTGCTCCTATGTACCCAAGAAGCCGGTGAAACACACGGCCATGGTGTCCTGGGGGGGCGTCAACATCCCCAACAGCCCCTACCGCGTGAGTGCCCTGTGGGGGGGCCCTCTGCTGGGGGCTGGGCAGCGGACACATGTCCCACAATGCCCTGGGAGCGGCAGGCGCGTGTCCCACAATGCCCTGGGGCTCGGTGGCAGGCGCGTGTCCCACAATGCCCTGGGGCTGGGCGGCAGTGGGTGTGTGTCCCACAATGCCCTGGGGCTGGGCAGGGGCATTTCCCACAATGCCCTGGGAGCGGCAGGCGCGTGTCCCACAATGCCCTGGGGCTCGGTGGCGGGGGGCGTGTCCCACAATGCCCTGGGAGCGGCAGGCGCGTGTCCCACAATGCCCAAGGGGCTCGGTGGCGGGCGCGTGTCCCACAATGCCCTGGGGCTCGGTGGCAGGCGCGTGTCCCACAATGCCCTGGGAGCGGCAGGCGCGTGTCCCACAATGCCCAAGGGGCTGGGTGGCGGGCGCGTGTCCCACAATGCCCTGGGGCTGGGTGGCGGGCGCGTGTCCCACAATGCCCTGGGGCTGGGCGGCAGGGGGCGTGTCCCACAATGCCCTGGGGCTGGGTGGCGGGGGCGTGTCCCACAATGCCCTGGGGCTCGGTGGCGGGCGCATGTCCCACAATGCCCTGGGGCTCGGTGGCGGGGGCGTGTCCCACAATGCCCTGGGGCTGGGTGGGGGAGGGGACCTACCTGGGTGTAGCAATCCCAGGCCTTGGCTGTGTAGTGATCCTCTGTCCCAGGATGCACTGGGGCAGGGGTGGGGGTTGCCTGTAGCAACAGCTTGGGCCTAGTGACTCCAGACCAGGCCTTCACTTTCCAGGGATTTTGACCCATAATGCAGTGGGCTGGGGGGGTACAGGGGGTCCCAGAAGCACGTGTCCCATACTGCCCTGGGGGGATTATCTATGGGAACAGGCTGGGCCTAGTGATCCCAGGCCTTGGCAGGCAGGGAGCCTCTGGGCCATAATGCACCGGAGGCTGGGCCCTGGGGGTGGGAGTGACTCACTGAAATAACGCCCCCATTGTCTGCCTCCCACCGCACTGAGACCCTGGGATTGCCCAGACGCCTGGGTTCTCCCTTGCTCTGGGAGCGGAGTAGGGGCTGGTGGGTTAGAGTTGGGGGGGCTGGGAGCCAGGACGCCTGGGTTCTCTCCCCGGCTCTGGGAGGGGAGTGGGGGCTGGGAGCCAGGACGCCTGGGTTCTCTCCCCGGCTCTGGGAGGGGAGTGGGGGCTGGGAGCCAGGACGCCTGGGTTCTCTCCCCGGCTCTGGGAGGGGAGTGGGGGCTGGGAGCCAGGACGCCTGGGTTCTCTCCCCGGCTCTGGGAGGGGAGTGGGGGCTGGGAGCCAGGACGCCTGGGTTCTCTCCCCGGCTCTGGGAGGGGAGTGGGGGCTGGGAGCCAGGACGCCTGGGTTCTCTCCCCGGCTCTGGGAGGGGAGTGGGGGCTGGGAGCCAGGACGCCTGGGTTCTCTCCCCGGCTCTGGGAGGGGAGTGGGGGCTGGGAGCCAGGACGCCTGGGTTCTCTCCCCGGCTCTGGGAGGGGAGTGGGGGCTGGGAGCCAGGACGCCTGGGTTCTCTCCCCGGCTCTGGGAGGGGAGTGGGGGCTGGGAGCCAGGACGCCTGGGTTCTCTCCCCGGCTCTGGGAGGGGAGTGGGGGCTGGGAGCCAGGACGCCTGGGTTCTCCCCCCGGCTCTGGGAGGGGAGTGGGGGCTGGGAGCCAGGACGCCTGGGTTCTCCCCCCGGCTCTGGGAGGGGAGTGGGGGCTGGGAGCCAGGACGCCTGGGTTCTCTCCCCGGCTCTGGGAGTGGGGGGGGGGCAATGCAATGGTGGGGTGGGTGGGGAGGGTTCTGTATATTACAGCAGCAATAGGCATTATAATGCCAAGCACCCTCCCGCCCCGAACCCTGTAGCTGGGGCCTTCTGGGACCCATTTCCTGTCGGGGTGCTGGGTACCCCCCTGAGCTCTTCACCTGGGGCCATCTGACCTGTCCCTTCCCCCCCAGGTGAATGTGGGGGCCGGCAGCCACCCCCATAAGGTGAAGGTGTACGGCCCCGGCGTGGCCAAGACGGGGCTCAAGGCCCATGAGCCCACCTACTTCACCGTGGACTGTGCCGAGGCTGGGCAGGGTGAGAGCCGAGCAGGGCTTGGGGGGGCTGGGGGCCGCTGGAGGGGAGCTGGGTTCCTGGGGCCAGGCTGCAGGGTGAGAGCCAGGAGGGTTTTTGTGGGGGTGAGCTAAGGGGCTGATGGGTGGGGGTTGGGGACAGGCTGCAGGGCGGGAGCCGCGGGGGGGGGTCTAACGGGTCTCCCTGCTCCCCCCACACAGGGGGACTTGTGGGGGGTGGGTTGGCGATTTGAGGGTCGGCAGGGTAGGGGGGCTCTGTGGGGAACTGATGGCTCTGCTGGGTCCCTCGCCGCCCAGGTGATGTGAGCATTGGGATTAAGTGCGCCCCAGGCGTGGTGGGCCCGGCTGAGGCCGACATCGACTTCGACATCATCCGCAACGACAATGACACGTTCACCGTGCGCTACACGCCCCGCGGACCCGGCACCTACACCATCATGGTGCTCTTCGCCGACCAGGTCTGCCGGGGGGGAAGGGGGGGCACCAAAATGCTGGTGCTTTCCGCTCATCGCATCCTGCCCATATTTCGGGGGAATGGCCTTGGGGGGCGCAGTGTGAGGGGGGAGATAATCGGGTGGGGGTGCCGGGGCACCATCCTGCTGTTTTTCATTGCTCGCCCCTATGGGGCAGGCTCTGTGTCAGAGTCCCCGGGCGATGCTCTGGAACTTCCCAAGTCGAAACCAGCCAGGACTCTGGGGGAGCCTCCTCTCTCGCTCTGACCTCGGAGCATTCAGCATCTCCTGCCCCACCACGCGCTTTCCCCAGCAATTCCCCGGGCGGGGTCCTGGGCTGCCAGAGGGCCCTGCCCCCCCCAGACATGGCACTCAGCCAGCCCGTAGAACAGAGCGGTGTAGTCGTTGGCAGGAACACAGCGTACAACAGAAATTGGTGACTTTCAGCCAAGCCCATCTTGGGAGTCCAGGGCCAGACACATGGGGGCCCCCCTCTTCCAGTCCCCCAGGTAGACTGCCTAGCTTCCAGCAACCGACCTCCAACACATCTGTTGCTTCTCCTCCTCTTTGTCCTGCTTCCTGGCAAAAGGTGTCATTTAGTCACACCCCCCTCCGGGGCCTCCAGTTACATACCTGCAGACATCTGGGCAGCCTCACCTGCACCAAATTCCCACCACCGAAGCTTTGGTGCAGTACATGGGGAAACTGAGGCACACACCTTATTAGTGTAGGACAGAGACTCACATGCAACATAACAAGATGAATAAAACCCCACTTCGTCACACTCTGCCCTGGGAGTGCTGGGGGCTCCCCACCTCCTGGGCTTGGGGGGCCTTAGAGGGGGTGGTGGGGCTCATTGCAGAGGGGAGCTGTCCTGCTCAGAGTGGTGGGAGGGGGTTCACGGTTCTCTGACTCCCTGCTACCTCCTTAGGCGACCCCCACCAGCCCCATCCGCATCAAGGTGGACCCATCTCACGATGCCAGCAAGGTCAAGGCCGAAGGGCCTGGACTGAACCGGACCGGTGAGTTTTGAGGGGAGGGGTCTGGTCTGGGCAAGGGAGAAAATTCTGACTTGGTGTGGGGGATGAGGCAGCCTGGGGGGATGGAGGGGAAAGGGGGGGTGCAGACAGCGGGGGGGGATGGGGGGGAAGAAGGGCAAGGACACCCCCTGACCCCCATGGGCTCTCCCTGGCAGGCGTGGAGCTGGGCAAACCCACCCACTTCACGGTGAATGCCAAGGCAGGGGGCCGGGCGCCGCTGGACGTGCAGTTCACCGGCCCAGCCAAGGGCGAGGTGGTGCGGGACTCGGAGGTGATCGACAACCACGACGGGACCCACACAGTGAAATACACCCCTGTGCAGCAGGTATGAAGGGGAGCCCCGGCTCCAGCCCCCCGAGCCGGCAGGGCGTGGCTCTCTGAGGGGCCCCTCCCGCAAGTCCTCCTAGGCCTGGGCCCTGGGCTGGGCTCTGTATGGCCCCTGGGAGGAGCCCCCTTCAGTGTGACAGGCCCTTCTCGGGGGTGCACTCTCTCGGGGGGTTAAACTCTTGGCCCCGCCGGCACCTCGTGCTGCACCTGTCTAAGCCTCTAGCAGCCTGGCTCTGCCATTGGCCCCCTCAGGGAGTCCCCTCGCTCTGATCTCTGCTCCCTTTGGGGGTGAGGGACCCGCTGTGCCCCCTCGTCTCTAGCCTGCAGGGGCTTGCAGCCAACGTAGCACGGAAGGGATGCCCCGGCCATCAGTGGCCAGCCGTGGTCTGTGCCTGTCGCAGTCACACCTGCGCGCTAGGGGCTGCTGCGACAGTCACACACCTTTGTCCCACCACCGAGAGACTTGAGTAACATGGAGAAACTGAGGCATGCACACAAAACGATACAAATCTTCCCGCTTCGTCACACAGGGTACCCTGGGTGTGGCCGTGACCTACGGCGGAGACCACATCCTCAAAAGTCCCTTCAGCGTGGGCGTGGCCCCCAGCCTGGACCTCAGCAAGATCAGGATCACCGGCCTGGCTGACAGTGCGTACCTGGGTGGGGAGGGCAGGGCCTCCTGACCCAGCTAAGGGGACACACCCAGCACTTGAGGAGCTGGGGGTCGAGCCTGCCCCATGCCTGGGGGCGAGCGCGATGCTGGTGGGTGGTGTCACGGACTCACAGAGCGTGCCCACTCCTGGCTCTGTGGGCGGTGCCCCTTCCAGTGCGACAGCCCTTCTCAGGGGGCCACTCTCTCTCAGGATCAGGCCCCTCCATCTCCTGGAGCCGCACCTCTCTGAATCTTAGCACGTCTGTCTCTGCTGTGGGCCCCCTCAGGGAGTCCCCTCGCTCTGGACCCCTCGGGCCTCCTCACCCCCAAAGGGGTTGATGCCCCCTGTTCTCTAGCCCGGAGTGACTCTCAGCCAGCATAAAACAGGAGGGTTTATTGAGAGTTGAACACAGCACAGGAACCTCTCGGGGCCTCAGGCCTGGCCTCCCTCAGCCCAGCACATCCCCGTCCCCCTGCAGCCAAGGAGGCTCTTCCTGCTCCCCCTCCAGCCCAGAGCCCCCCTGCTTCCCAGCTGGGCATCTGATATCCCCGGCCCCAAGTCCCCTCTGTCCATTGTCTTCTCTCCAGGTAAACAAGCTCGTAAAACCAGAAGGCCTGGGTCTCCTCTCCTCTCAGCCCCGCTCTGGCCAGAGCCGGCTGGGCAGGTCACCGGGGTCCTCTCCCCACAGCCCATTGTCCCCCAGTGGCCAGAACCGGCTGCGACTCCTGAACTGGGCATCCAGGTCACCAGTCACTGGGGTCTCCATCCTCCAGGCCATCGGCCGGGGTCCCAAGTTCCCTCTCGGGTCCTGTCCCGCAACAAACTCCCTCTCCCCTCCCCTCCCCTCGTTAAACCAGTAACACCCAGGGATGCTGAGTCCCACCCCCTCTGCATGCGACCCACTGGAAAACACAGAAAAAACAAGAAACCCCCCACTTAGTCACAGGGGGGCTGGGAAAACGGGGCTCCTATATGGAGGGGCAACATCTGACAGCAGGCAGGGTGGGGGTCTGTGGTGGGGCAGATGGGGCCCGGCCGTGGGGAGGAGGCTGGTGGACGTGCCTGGGTCCGGGCTCATGGCTCTCCCCCTCTGTGCAGAGGTTGAGGCGGGCAAGGACCAGGAGTTCACAGTCAAGTCCAAGGGGGCCGGCGGGCAGGGCAAGGTGGCCGCTCAGATCACGGGGCCGGCGGGCAAGCCAGTGCCCTGCAAGGTAGAGCCAGGCCTGAGCCCTGACAACAACGTGGTGAAATTCATCCCCCGTGAGGAGGGGCCCTACGAGGTGCAGGTGACCTATGACGGAGCCCCCGTGCCCGGCAGCCCCTTCCCCATAGAGGCAATGCCCCCCACCAACCCTTCCAAGGTGGGTGTTCCCTGCTATTCCCCCCCCCATGGGCAGCCCTGCCAGGGGGGACCTGGGAGGTGGGACCCCCCAGGCCCATTTGCTGGGGGGCTAGAGTCCTTCCCCTGCCCAAAGAGAGAGGCTGGGGGGAAGTGGTTGGGGGTCCATCCTAGGGCAGACGGTTACCTGGTGAGATGGGCGTGGGGTGTGACCTTAGCAAGGCAGGCGGGGCCTTGGCGAGGCGGGTGGGGGGGCGGTGTTCGGGCAGATGGGTACCCAGGGAGGGGTGGGGCCTTGGCGAGGCGGGCGGGAGCCTGTGCTTGGGTGGACGGGTACCTGAGTAGGGGCGGGGCCTTGGCGAGGCGGGCGGGGGCTGGTGCTAGGGCGGGCGGGTACCTGGGGAGGGGCGGGGCCTTGGCGAGGCGGGCGGGGGGCGGTGCTCCGGTGGACGAGTACCCGGGGAGGGGCGGGGCCTTGGCGAGGCAGGCGGATGCCGGTGCTTGGGTGGACGGGTACCCAGGGAGGGGCGGGGCCTTGTTGAGGTGGGCGGGGCTCAGGCAGATGGGTACCTGGCAAGGGGCAGGGCCTTGATGAAGGGGGTGGGTGGGTATTGGCGAGGCGGGCGGGGGGCGGTGCTCCGGTGGACGAGTACCCGGGGAGGGGTGGGGCCTTGACGAGGTGGGCGGGGGCTGGTGCTAGGGCGGGCGGGTACCCGGGGAGGGGCGGGGTCTTGGTGAGGCGGGTGGGGGCTGGTGCTAGGGCGGGCGGGTACCTGGGGAGGGGCGGGGCCTTGGCGAGGTGGGCGGGGGCCGGTGCTTGGGTGGACAGGTACCCGGGGAGGGGTGGGGCCTTGACGAGGCAGGCGGGGGCTGGTGCTAGAGCGGGCAGGTACCCCGGGGAGGGGTGGGGCCTTGGCGAGGCGGGCGGGGGCCGGTGCTTGGGGGATGGGTACCCGGGGAGGGGCGGGGCCTTGGCGAGGCGGGCGGGGGCCGGTGCTTGGGTGGACGGGTACCCGGGGAGGGGCGGGGCGGGGCCTTGGCGAGGTGGGCGGGGCTCAGGCAGATGGGTACCTGGCGAGGGGCAGGGCCTTGGTGAAGGGGGTGGGTGGGTATTGGCGAGCTCAGGGCCCTCACCCTGCTCTTTCCCCACAGGTGAAGGCTTATGGGCCAGGGCTGAAGGGCGGCCAGGCTGGCTCGCCCGCCCCCTTCACCATTGACACGAAGGGGGCTGGCACGGGGGGCCTGGGGCTGACGGTGGAGGGTCCCTGCGAGGCCAAAATTGAGTGCCTGGACAATGGAGATGGCACCTGCTCCGTCTCCTACCTGCCGACGGAGCCGGGCGAATACAACATCAACATCCTGTTTGCGGGCGCCCACGTGCCCGGCTCCCCCTTCCGGGCGGCCATCCAGCCCCGCTTCGACCCCTCCAAGGTGACTTGCTCGGGGCCGGGGCTGGAGCGGGCCACGGCCGGCCAGACAGGCCAGTTCCACGTGGACTGTTCACGGGCCGGCAGCGCCGAGCTCACCATCGAAATCATCTCGGAGGGGGGGGCGCAGGCCGAGGTGCGGGTGCAGGACAACGGTGACGGGACCTACACCATCGCCTACACCCCACTCTGCTCCGGGACCTACACCATCACTATAAAGTACGGCGGGCAGCCCGTGCCCCACTTCCCCAGCACACTGCAGGTGGAGCCGGCCCTCGACACCTCCGGGGTCAAGGTCTACGGGCCCGGCGTGGATGGTGACGGTCAGCGGGGAGCAGGGGCTGGGGATAGGGGCCACTGGGGGATGGGGTGTGCATGGAGACAGGCTCAGCGTGGACGGTGACAGCGGGGAGCAGGGGATGGGGATGGGGGGTGCAGGGGGATGGGCCTGGCGTGGATGGTCAGCTGAACGCAGGGGGTGCTGTGGGGGTAGCCAAGGGGCATGGGGCTGGGCTGGGGGGGGTGACAGTCTGATGGGCTCAGGGAGCTGGTAGGGGGCTGGGGGGACAGATGCATGGGGATGGGCATGATGGCCGGGGGGCAAAGACCCGCCGGGGCTGAGGAAGGGGGGGCCCGGTGGCTTGGGGGGCAGGGTTAACTCCTGGGGGGCAGGCTGGCCCGCGGCCTGACCCGCCTCCCCCGGTTCAGGCGTGTTCCGGGAGGCCACAACTGAGTTCTGTGTGGATGCCCGGGCGCTGGGCGCGGCCGGGGGGCCCCACGTGAAGACCCGGGTGTCGAACCCCTCAGGGAACCTGACCGAGGCCCTTGTGCAGAACCTTGGCGATGGCACCTACCGTGTGGAGTACACCCCCTACGAGGAGGGTGAGCCGGGGGCTAGGGTGTGGGAGGGGGCTGGGGGGGACGGAGCCCCGCCCCCCTGACCTCCCTTTTCCCCACCCCCCGGCAGGCGTCCACTCAGTTGATGTGACCTACGACGGGAGCCCCGTGCCCAATAGCCCCTTCCGGGTGCCCGTCACCGAGGGCTGTGACCCCACCCGGGTCCGAGTGCATGGCCCAGGCCTCCAGAGCGGCACCACCAACCAGCCCAATCGCTTCACCGTGGAGACCAGGTGAGGGCTGGGGGGTGTTGGCACTGCTCAGGGGTCTCTGCTGTGGTGGGATGGGGGGCATTGGCACTGCTTGGGGGTCCTGGCTCTGGGGGGCCAGGGAGGGGGTTCTTGGCACCACTCTGGGGGGGGCCGCGGGGGGACAGGGGTGTTGGCATTGCTCGGGGGTCCTGGGTAGCAGGGTGGAGGGTGGTGTTGGCATCACTCTGGGGTCCTGGCTCGGGGGGACCGCGGGGGGGAGAAGGGCGTTGGTACCACTCGGGGCGAGGAGGGGGGCATTGGAACTGCTCTGGGGTCCTGGCTCGAGGGGGATGCGGAGGGGGAAGGGGGGCCATGGCACCGCTCAGAGGTCCCGGCTCGGGTTCTCTGCCCCGAGTGGCTGAGCCCCATTGTGCTTCTCTCTCGTTCCCCACCCAGGGGTGCTGGCACTGGGGGCCTGGGCCTGGCCGTGGAGGGCCCCTCTGAAGCCAAGATGTCCTGCACCGATAACAAGGACGGCAGCTGCTCGGTGGAATACGTCCCCTACGAACCCGGCACCTACAGCCTGAACGTCACCTACGGCGGGCACCAGGTGCCAGGTATGGGGGCAGGGTGTGGGGCTGGGCTGGAGGAGGCAGGTAAAGGGGCGTGGGGCTGGGCCGTGGGGCACTGAGGGTTGGGTAACGGGGCAAAGCTCAGTCTATTTCAGTGGGGACTGGCCAGCGGTGGGTCTGGGTAAGAGGACAGGACCTGGGCTGTGGGTGCCCTGCAGGCAGGTGTCGTGTGGGGCTGGTGGTGCTGCGGGGGCAGGGCTGGGGGCACAGGGCCTCAGTTTCCCCTTCTTCTCCCCCCCCCCCCCCCCCCCCCGGCAGGGAGCCCCTTCCAAGTGCCGGTGCACGACGTGGTGGACTCGTCCAAGGTGCTGTGCTCAGGGCCAGGACTGACGCCAGGCGTCGTACGGGCCAGTGTGCCCCAGACCTTCTCTGTTGACACCAGCCAGGCGGGCGTGGCTCCCCTGCAGGTCAAGGTGCAGGGCCCCAAAGGTGAGTGCCTGCTGCTGCTGGGGGGAAGAAAAGGGGAAACTGAGGCCCAGCCCACACCCTCTGATCCCCGGCATCTCCCTCCCCCAGGCGTGGTGGAGCCGGTGGAGGTGGTGGACAACAGCGACGGCACCCAGACGGTGAGCTACGTCCCCAGCCGCGAGGGGCCATACAGCATCGCCGTGCACTACGGAGACCAAGAAGTGCCGCGCAGGTAGCGGGGCTGGCGAGGGGGCTGAGTGCAGCCCGATGGGCCCTGTGCTGTTGGGGGATGTGGGACGTGTGGGATCAGTGGGGGGTGAGGCCAGGGCACCAAGCCCAGGAAAGGGGCTGGGAGTTGAGACAGGGGTGCCCAGGCCGGTCTGGGTGTAGGGAGCCAGGTGTGAGCCCGGGAGGCCATCCCACGGAGACCTTGCCCCACTCCAGGGGGGAGCAGTGGGGCGCGGCCTCTGCCTGGCCGCCACTAAACCCCCCCCAACCACCTCCTCCAGCCCCTTCAAGGTGAAGGTTCTGCCCACGCACGACGCCAGCAAAGTGAAGGCCAGCGGCCCCGGGCTCAACACCACCGGGGTCCCTGCCAGCCTGCCCGTGGAGTTCACCATTGACGCCAAGGACGCTGGCGAGGGGCTGCTGGCCGTGCAGATCACGGTGAGCGGGGTGGGAAGGGGCTGCCGGAGGGTGCGTGGGCGGGGGGTCTGTTCTCTGTTCATGACGCCCCCAGGAGGCCGGCGAGGGGCTGCTAGCAGTGCAGATCACGGGGAGCAGGGCGGGAAGGGGCTGCCGGAGGGTGCATGGGGCGGGGGGGGGGGGGGTGTCTGTTCTCTGTTCATTCCACTCCCCGACGCCCCGAGGACGCCAGCGAGGGGCTGCTGGCTGTGCAGATCACGGTGAGCGGGGTGGGAGGAGGCTGCCGGAGGGTGGGGAGGGGGGAATCTGTTCTGCCTTTATCCCCCTGATGCCCCCAGGACCCCGAGGGGAAGCCCAAGAAGGCCACGATCCGGGACAACCAGGATGGCACCTACACGGTCTCCTATGTGCCGGACACGACGGGCCGGTATACCATCCTCATCAAATACGGCGGGGATGAGATCCCCTACTCCCCCTACCGCATCCGTGCCCTGCCCACTGGCGACGCCAGCAAGTGCACCGTCACCGGTGAGCACCGCGGGGGCCGGCATGGGGCGGGCAGGGGGGCCGCGCCACCCTCACGCTGGCACACATCACCTGCTTCGGCAGCCACCTCTGGGGCCCGCCACTGCGGGAGGGGAGCGGGGGGCTGCCGGGGGTGTGATCTGTGTCTCACTTGACCTTTCCTCGCTTCTCTGCCCCGTCACCGTAGTGTCGATCGGAGGTCACGGGCTAGGTAAGCCAGCCGCTGCACCCACCCCCTCCCTGCATGGCCGCGTGGCCTGGGGCTGCATGACTTCGGGAGGGAGGGATGGGTGACCCCCCTCTCCTGGCAGCAGCACCGCGGGGGCCCTGCGCCCCAGGGCAAGGGGGCTCCTGCGGGAGAAGGGAGCCCGGGGGACACCCCGATGCCGGGATCTGGGACTCTGGAGCTGAGCTTCGCAAGGGGCCCTCGCACAGCTCCAGGGCACCCCTCAGAGATTCAGACAAGCAGAGCAGGGCCCTGCTTCCAGGCTGGAACGGCCAACGACCCCTTGTAGTGCGAAGCGGCTTCTCCTCCCTTCCAGCCACTGCCTCGAGGTGCATTCGGACCTCTCTGGCTTGGCTGAAAACTTCTGTTTTCACCAGAAAATGCAGCTCCCTCAACCACTGATTCCCGCCCCACCCCGCAGGACGGGGCTGAAAATCATGTCTGCAGAGGAAATCAGCTCCTTTGACTCAGCGCTGGGGTTTTCTGTTTCCCCCACACACCCCAGCCTGTCTCCGGGCTGAGATCCTGCCTCAAGGCAGAGCAAGAGTCTGACTCATCTCCGTGGTCATGCGGGTTCGACTGAGCCGCCCTCGCCGGGTGTCTCCTCACGGCTCTGAGCAGCCAAGAGGTTCCCTTACCCGGTGTCCCGCGCGGAGGCCTGGAAACGGGACTGCTAGCGCCCACCCGGGTTCCAAAGTGTCCGCGGAGCTGTGAACCGAAGTTCTTGACTTAAACACGCTCCAGGAGCCGACCATTCAAAGGCACAGATTGATTTTTCTCCGCCGGGAAACTGAGTCAGACCTGTCTCCAGATGGGCATTTCACAGGAGAATGAGCCTCCAGCTGACGAGCCGGGAGGCTCCCGGTGGCTTTCTCCGGCTGCAAGATGAAATTCGAGGCTGTTTCGAGTTCTGACTGGGTGGCTTTCTGGTGAGCCCGGGAGCAGCCTCCATTTGCCGAGCTGGAGCGAAAGTTTGACCCAGTTCTCCAGCAGACAGTGCCCCACTCAACTGTGAACCAAACCCTGACTCGAGCTGCCTGCTTCGGGGTTCCCTCCAGGCCCCTGGGCTCGGAGCTCCCAAACCTCATGTGTCGAGGGTGGCGGGGGCTCTTCCCTGTCAGGCGCGAGGGGCCGCGTCGCGGGGGGGGGGCACGATACACACACTTCCCTGTCAGGCGCGAGGGGCCGCGTCGCGGGGAGGGGGGGGGACACACGCACACTCTTCCCTGTCAGGCGCGAGGGGCCCCGTCGCGGGGGGGGGGGGGGACACACTCTTTCCTGTCAGGTGTGAGGGGCCGCGTCGCGGGGGGCGGGGGGACACACTCTTCCCTGTCAGGCGCGAGGGGCCGTGTTGCGGGGGGGGGGGGCACACACTCTTCCCTGTCAGGCGCGAGGGGCCACGTCGCGGGGGGGACACACACACACGCACACTCTTCCCGGTCAGACGCGAGGGGCCACGTCGCGGGGGGGGCCACACACACTCTTCCCGGTCAGGCGCGAGGGGCCACGTCGCGGGGGGGACACACACGCACACTCTTCCCGGTCAGGCGCGAGGGGCCACGTCGCGGGGGGGACACACACACACGCACACTCTTCCCGGTCAGACGCGAGGGGCCACGTCGCGGGGGGGGCCACACACACTCTTCCCTGTCAGGCGCGAGGGACCAGGGCAGCTCTCAGCTTTGCTTCGAAATGTTAGTTTTTGAGCCCAAACCAAACTTCTGTCCACTCAAAGTTCAGCTGGAACCAAACCCCGGCTCTGAGCGAGGTTCTGTGGGCTCCCCACCCCTGGGCAGACCCGCCTGAATCAGAGTGGGGCGGAGGGGGGATTGCCGGCCCCCCAAGGCATTGAAGCCTCAGTCCCTCGCACTGTCAGGTTGCTTGCCAGGGGAGGGGTCGGGTTGGGCGGGGGGCTGCTTTGCTTTGCTGCTGGGGCTTTAATGGGCAGTTTAACGCTCTCCGCCCTGAGGGCCGCATGACACAAGTTGGCCAGTTCTCAGCTCTTTGGAGGGGGGTGATGGGGGGAGCGGTGGGATGAGCCAGGTCTGGCCTGGGGTTGGGGCCCCATCGCGCTGGGCGCTGCCAGC
Source organism: Gopherus evgoodei (assembly GCF_007399415.2). Lineage (NCBI taxonomy): Eukaryota > Metazoa > Chordata > Testudines > Testudinidae > Gopherus > Gopherus evgoodei. The sequence continues at coordinate 18,047 of NW_022059913.1, read as the reverse complement.
GATGGGAAGGGGGCTGTGAACCTGGATGGGGGCCGGACAGGAGATCTGTGCAGCATGTGGCCTGATGGGGACCCCGATCGTAGCTGGCTCTGTGCTGCACCCCTCGGGGGCCCCCCAAGGCTGTTTGGGGATCCATGCCGCTCCCAACCTCGCTTAGTGGGGGCATCTGTAGGGCTGGGGACCCCCCAGCTCCTGGAGGGTCTATGCAGCGCCTGGCGCGGGGGGGGGCGCCCTAATCGTGGGGGCCGGTTCCAGCTGGGGGTGAAGTTGGGGGCAGACTGGGGATTTCCTTTCCTGGCTGCTGCAGTTGCATGAGGGGGTGGTGGGTGGGGAGGGGGGTGGCTTGGGCAGATTCTCAATCCCCCCCTCCCACCCCCCAGGTGCCGGAATCGGCCCCACCATCCAGATTGGGGAGGAGACGGTGATCACAGTGGACACCAAGGCAGCGGGCAAAGGGAAGGTGACCTGCACGGTCTGCACGCCTGACGGCTCCGAGGTGGATGTGGACGTGGTGGAGAATGAGGATGGCACCTTTGACATTTTCTACACAGCCCCCCAGCCCGGGAAATATGTCATCTGCGTCCGCTTCGGGGGCGAGCACATCCCCAACAGCCCCTTCCAGGTCCTGGTGAGTGCACAGGGGGGCCAGGATCTGCCCCCTCCCTCCCTGTCCTGGTGTCGCAGCCCAGCGCCGTGATGCAGGACGCTCCGCGCAGGTCATGAAGTAATGACAACACAGCCTATCTCCCCAGACACAAAACTCGCTCACACACAGGACTCTGGCCGGACACATCCTCCCGGCTGGGCGCCGTGGGAGCCCCCCTCGGTCCTGTTCCAGGGCCCATGTAGCATCTGGAGGCCTCCTCAGCTCTCTCTGTACAGCAGCCCCTGCTCACTGCTCTGTCTGGGGGGTGTCTTGGGGTCTTTCGCAGGCCACAGACCGCCCCCTGATGGGTGTCAACGGCCTGGATGTGGCCGGGCTGCGGCCGTTTGACCTGGTCATTCCGTTCACCATCAAGAAGGGGGAGATCACGGGTAAGTCTGGGGGGCAGATGCCATGGGGCTGCGTCCCCTGGAGGCGGCATTTGACATGGAACAGACTCTGTCCCTCTCGCCAGCAGCTGGTCCTCCCGCCCCACCCCGGAGTCCCCTAGAACAGAAGAGATCCTAATATAGCCAGAGCAGCCCTTTGGGCCCATCAACCCTGGCGTCCGGCCTAGTAATCCCTTCTCCTCTGGCCTGGTTGTCCCCTGCCCCCCTGGGATCACCCCATGGGTCCCTCCGGCCTGGCATCCTGTGTGACAGGTTCCCCCCAGGGCGCCACTTTGGCTCCCTGACCCACCAGCCTGGGCTCCCTCTCATTCCCGAGCTCGCTCTTTCTCCTGCAGACACAGGTAGGGACCCCCCAGCCGCGGCTTCATGCACACACTGAGACCAGCTCAGCCTGGGGAGCTCGGCTAAGGACCTGCCCAGCTGGGCCCGTCGGGCACTGCCCCAGGAACGGCCCAGCGGGAGCTCGGGATGTCCCCCCCTCCCCCCCCGACGTGGAGAGGGACCGGCCCAGCTTTCTGCCCCCAGGTGGGTCCGATTCCCACCTGCCTTACACAGACCGGCCCAAACGGGGGTCAGGAGTGACACTAGGGGAGAGCAGCAGATGGAAACAGCCCAGCCAGCGAATTAGCAACACCCCAAAGTGAGCGTAACCCCCTCACTAGAGGGGCTGGAAACCGGCCAGTTCTCCCCCCCCCCCCCCAAGCAATAAACAGCCTGGCTGGTCGTCCCCGTCCCCCCCCCCCGCCCCAAGCAATAAACAGCCCGGCTGGTTCTTGTGGCTTTCCCAGCTTTTCATGCCCAAGAGAAAAACCCCTTCGCCTGGGGGGGCCCAGCACTCCTCCCCCCCCCTTTTCTATCTTCTCCCCACACTTCCCATGGGGCAGGGCTGTCTCGGAGGGGTTTCTATCGGCCCCAGTCCCTGGGGTGACCTGGGCCGTGTGCGCGTCCCCTCAGCGAGCCACGGGCGGTGTTTGGCCTTTACTGTCCTACCTGAAAGGCTGCTTGTTGGGAGGTTGAACCCCCCTCCACATTTCAGTAACACCCCCACATGTGAATACCCCCCACACCTCCACATTTCAGTAACACCCCCACAACCACACCCCCTGCACACACAAACATTTCAGTAACACACAACCCCCACACACACATTTCAGTAACCCCCACACCGACCCACGCATTTCAGTAACACACCCACTCACAACCACACACACCATTTCAGTAACACCCCCCCACACACATGATCCAATGGGCTATCACAGATCAAGACGTTTAGAACGACCCCTCCCCAGGCGCACTGTGCACAAAACATCCGAATTCCATGATGGGTGAATATTGGGGTGTCACATCCCGTCTTCAGTGGGGCTGTGTTGCAAGGGGAGGGGATCTTATACGTGCACACACACATGCGCGCTCCAGGCTCAAGCCCCATATAACCAGGCCAGAGGGGCCATGTCCCCCCTTGGGGCAAGGGGGCAGCCAGGGGCCAGGATTGACCCCCCCCACACACATGCTCTGCCCCCAGGTGAGGTCCGGATGCCCTCGGGAAAGGTGGCCAAGCCTGACATCACGGACAACAAGGACGGGACGGTGACAGTGAGATACGCGCCCACCGAGGCCGGGCTGCATGAGATGGACATCCGCTGTGACAGCCTGCACATCCCAGGTGCTGGGGGGGACGCGTCCCAGGTGCCTCAGGGAGCAGTGGGGGGCCATGGCTGGGGGGAAGGGCCGATGCAGGCTCTGACACCCCCCCCTGTGCCCCCCAGGCAGCCCCCTGCAGTTCTACGTGGACTACGTCAACAGCGGGCACGTCACGGCCTACGGCCCGGGGCTGATCCATGGCGTAGTCAACAAGCCGGCCACCTTCACTGTGAACACCAAGGACGCCGGCGAAGGTTCCCTCCCCGGCTCGAGGGGGTGGGGGGGTCTGGCGGTTAGAGTGGGGGGAGGGGGCTGGGGAGAAACCAGGAGGGGAGTGGAGTCTGGCGGTTAGAGCCGGGGGGCTGGGAGCCAGGATGCCTGGGTTCTCTCCCCAGCTCGGGGGGCAGGGGAGGTCTGGTGGTTAGAGTGGGGGGGCGGCTGGGAGCCAGGACGCCTGGGTTCCCTCCCTGGCTACAGAAGGGCAGTGGGGTCTGGTGGTTAGAGCGGGGGGGCTGGGAGGTCCTGACCTGTCAGTTCCCCTGAGGGTGCCAGGTTGGGGGCGGGAGCTGGGCCTTGTGGGGGCCCGCGGCCATGCTGACCCCTCTCCCCTCAGGTGGGCTGTCCCTGGCGGTTGAGGGCCCCTCCAAGGCCGAGATCAGCTGCACTGACAACCAGGACGGCACCTGCAGCGTCTCCTACCTGCCCGTGCTGCCCGGCGACTACAGCATTGTGGTGAAATACAACGAGAAGCACATCGCAGGCAGCCCCTTCACCTCCCGCATCACCGGTCAGCGGGGTCCCTGGCGGGGGCTGGGGGCTGCTCCCCCGGGAGGGGCTTGGGGGCTGGAGTTGGGGGGAGGGTGGACAGGGGGGCTGGGGGTCCCCTCGGCTCATGCACCCCACCCCCACCCCCAGGCGACGACACGCTGCGAATGTCCCAGCTGAAGGTCGGGTCCTCGGCCGACATCCCCCTGGACATCGCGGAGACGGATCTGAGCCAGTTGACAGCAACTGTCACCCCACCGTCGGGGCGCGAGGAGCCCTGCCAGCTTAAGCGCCTGCGCAACGGCCACGTGGGTGAGTCCCCCTCCTCCTGGGCCAGTGCCCCCCGGCTCTGCCAATGCCCCTCACTCCCGACCCGCAGCCCCTGCTAGCCTAGCCCTGCCGGTGCCCCTCACTACCAACTTCCCCCAGGCATCTCATTCGTGCCCAAGGAGGTGGGCGAGCACCTGGTGAACATCAAGCGGAACGGGCAACATGTTCCCAACAGCCCCATCACGGTGACCATCAGCCAGTCAGAGATTGGTGACGCCAGCCGGGTCCGCGTCTCGGGGCCTGGCCTCAGCGAGGGGCGCACCTTCGAGCCGGCTGAGTTTCTCATCGACACCCGGGATGCAGGTGCGGCCGCAGGATGCCTGGGTTCTCTCCCAGCTCTGGGAGGGGAGGGGGGTCTGATGGGTTAGAACGGGGGCGGGGAGGGGGGGGAGCCAGGGAGCCAGGGTTCTTTTTAGCTGACAGATCTGAGGAACTGTCCCAGACTGGGGTGTCATTAGAGGAGGTTTTGGAACAAATTGATCAATTAAACAGCAGTAAGTCACCAGGGCCAGATGGGATTCCCCCAAGAGTTCTGAGGGCACTCAAATGTGAAATTGCAGAACTACTAACTGTGGTTTGTAACTTATCATATAAATCCGCTTCTGTACCAGGTGACTGGAGGATAGCTAAGGTGACGCCAATTTTTAGAAAGGGCTCCAAAGGTGATCCTGGCAATTACAGGCCTGTAAGCCTGACTTCAGTACTGGGCAAATTCGTTGAAACTATAGTAGAGAACAATATTGTCAGACAGTCAGATGAACAGAATTTGTTGAAGAAGAGTCAACATGGTTTTAGAAAAGGGAAATCACGCCTCCCTAATCTACTAGAATTCTTTGAGGGGGTCAACAAGCATGTGGACAAGGGGGATCCAGTGGTCATAGTGTACTTAGATTTCCAGAAACCGTTGACAAGGTCCCTCCCCAAAGGCTCTTACGCATAATAAGCTGGTCCTTTCATGGATCGGTAACTGGTTAAAAGACAGGAAACAAAGGGTAGGAATAACTGGTCAGTTTTCAGAACAGAGAAAGTTAAATGGTGGTGTCCCCCAGGGGTCTGTACTGGTCCCAGTCCTATTCCACATGTTCATAAACGATCTGGAAAAAGGGGTAAACAGTGAAGTGGCAAAATTTGCAGATGATACAAAACTACTCAAGACAGTTGAGTCCCAGGCAGCCTGTGAAGAGCTACAAAAACTGGGTGACTGGGCAACAAAATGGCAGATGAAATTCAGTGTTGATAAATGCAAAGTCACGCACATGGGAAAACACCATCCCAACTATACATATAAAATTATGGGGTCTAAATGAGCTGTTACCACTTAAGAAAGATCTTGGAGTCCTTGTGGAGTTCTCTGAACACATCCACTCAATGAGCACCAGCAGGCAAAAAAGCAAACAGGACGTTGGGAATAAATAAGAAAGGGAGAGCGAATAGGACAGAAAGTATCATGTTGTGTCTCTATAAATCCCTGGTCCACCCACATCTTGAATACTGCGTGCAGATGTGGTCGCCCCATCTCAAAAAAGAGATATTGGAATTGGAAAAGGTTCAGAAAAGGGCAACAACAATTATTAGGGGTATTGAACGGTTTCCGTATGAGGGGAGATTTAATAAACCTGGGACTTTTCAGCTTGGAAACAAGACGACTAAGGGGGGACATGACAGAGGTCTATAAAATCATGACGGGTAGAGACAGTAAGTGTTGGTTACTACTTCTCCTAACACAAGAACTAGAGGTCACCAAATGACATGAATAGGCAGCAGGTTTAAAACAAACAAAAGGAAGTATTTCTTCTCACAACGCACAGCCAACCTGTGGAACTCCTCGCCAGGGGATGTTGTGAAGGCCAAGACTATAACAGGGCTCAAAAAAGAACTAGAGAAGGTCATGGAGGATAGGTCCATCAATGGCTATTAGCCAGGACGAGCAGGGATGGTGTCCTGAGCCTCTGTTTGCCAAGAGCTGGGAATGGGCAACAGGGGATGGGTCACTTGATTCCCTGTTCTGTTCATTCCCTCTGGGGCACCTAGCACTGGCTGTCAGAAGGCAGGATACTGGGTAAGATGGACCTTTGGTCTGACCCAGTAGGGCCGTTCTTACGTTCTCTCCTTGCTCGGGGAGGGGGCTTGGAGCCAGGACTCCTGGGTTCTCTGCGAGGGGGGGATGCTTGATGGCCTGTAGCCCCCCTCCACTCCCTCCTGTGCCCCCAGGCTATGGCGGGCTCAGCTTGTCCATCGAGGGCCCCAGCAAGGTGGACATCAACACAGAAGACCTGGAGGACGGGACTTGCCGCGTCACCTACTGCCCCACGGAGCCTGGCAACTACATAATCTCCATCAAATTCGCTGACCAGCACGTGCCAGGTGGGGGGCCCAGCGCAGAGCTCTGCCCCAATGGGCCAGGCCACCTTCCCCAGCGATACGTGGTCAGAGCGAGCCCGGGGGGTCCAGCTGCAGGCTGCGTGGTACAGGGGGTGTTAGGCCCTGTGGGGGGCATGGGTGAGCCCAGGAAATGCCGTGGGGCGCTGGCTGTCTGTGGCCCTGCCTGACCCCCCCTCCCCCCCCCCAGGGAGCCCCTTCTCGGTCAAGGTGACCGGCGAGGGACGGGTGAAGGAGAGCATCACCCGACGCCGCCGTGCCCCCCCTGTGGCCAACGTGGGCAGCGCTTGCGACCTCAGCCTCAAGATCCCAGGTGAGCGGGGACAGGGCGGCTTGTCTTTGGGGAGCTGCTGGCTCCGGGGGCGTATGGGGCGTCTGACCCCCCTCTCCCCCCAGAGATCAGCCTGGCGGACATGACGGCCCAGGTGACGGGCCCCTCGGGGCAGCGGCTGGCGGCTGAGGTGCTGGAGGCAGAGAACAGCACCTATTGCGTCCGCTTCGTGCCTGCCGAGATGGGGGTGCACTCGGTCAGCGTCAAGTACAAGGGGCAGCACGTTCCCGGCAGCCCCTTCCAGTTCACCGTCGGGCCGCTGGGTGAGGGCGGCGCCCACAAGGTCCGGGCGGGGGGCCCTGGCCTGGAGCGGGCCGAGGCCGGCGTGCCAGGTAAGCGGGTGCTGGAGGCTGGTGGGAAGGGGTCCAGGGGCCTGCCCAGAAGCCTGGGTAACAGCGTCTCCCTCCCGCAGCCGAGTTCAGCATCTGGACGCGGGAGGCAGGTGCCGGTGGTCTCTCCATTGCCGTCGAGGGGCCCAGCAAGGCTGAGATCGCCTTTGAGGACAGGAAAGACGGGTCCTGCGGCGTGGCCTACATCGTCCAGGAGCCCGGTACGGGGGGCCTGCGGGGCAGCTGGGCCAGCCCTGATGCCGACCTAGGGGCAGACTACGAGAAGGGCTGGCAGTGGGGCTGGGCGGTGCTAACCCCCCTCTCCCCTCAGGTGACTACGAGGTGTCAGTGAAGTTCAACGAGGAGCACATTCCTGAAAGTCCCTTCGTGGTGCCGGCGGCAGCCCCCTGCCATGACGCCCGGCGCCTGACTGTTACCAGCCTTCAGGTGAGGCACCAGAGAAACCGTTGGGCCCCCGCCCTCCTGCTGCCGGCATGGGCCTGGGGGCGGCTGCTGGGGGGTGACCCATCGCTACTGCCTGGGGGGCAGCTCCCCAGCCGCACCTCTATCCTCAGCCTTCACGGAGCTAGCAGGCCCCCCGGCCGCCCTGCGCAATCACAGGGGCAGGTCCCGTCAAGCTGGGGGTGAATTTGGCTGGCTGGACCCACTCCTGTCTGATTGGTAGGGGCCTGACCCAGAGCCTGGGGCCACTGCCCCAGTGCACGCAAAGAGGGGGGCTGCTGTCACTCCGCAGGGGGGGCTCGGTGGGTCTTGTCACCACAGGATTGTCTACCCCCCCACCCCCACTCCCTCCGCCTCATGGTGCAGATGGGAATGTATCTGACCATGCCCCCCTCGCCCCACAGCCATGCCCCCCTTGCATGACCAGCCCGAGAGCAGCTGTCAGCTCCTGTCCCAGGGACGGAGACTCCAGCCGCGCCGAAGGGCCAAGTGTGGAATTCCCCAAATTCCCATCTCCAGCCCAGCCTGTGCTGGCAGGGCCCTGCCCCCCGGGGCACCTTGAGGCCCCGTGGCAGCTTGCCATGCCCCATGAGGGCCCCCCTGTGACGATGCGGTTCTGGCGGGACCCAACTGAGGTGCCAATTCAGGACCAATCGCTTAAACAGGGCAATTACAGCCCTAGGCTGGGGTTTTCCACCTCTACGGCACCGACCAGCCAGACCCAGAGGACTTGGGTCTCACCCACCCGGCTAACCACGAGTCACACACACGGTTCCCTCAGACACTCCAGTCTCCCAGTGCCCCCACCTGCGCCACTCGGCAGGGGATGGATGGGTATGAAACCCAACACCCCAGGAAAGGACCAAGGTTCTCTCGATCCCAAAGAATCAGGCCCCAGACCCAGGTCAATACACACATCAGATCTTACCCCCAATCCCGCTGGTGCCAACCCTCTAGAATCTAAAATCGAAAGGTTTAGTCATAAAAGGGAAAAGATCCAGACGGAGCTAGAATTGGTGACATGGAATCAGTTCCATCCAGTGATGGCAGAGTCCTTGGGTCAGGCTTGTAGCCATGATGGAGGAGCCTGCAGGTTCAGATCCCGTCCCTGGAACATGCCCCGCTGGGACGGGTCATTCAGTCCTTTGTTCAGAGCTTCAGTTCGTAGCAAAGTCCCCAGAGCTCAGGGGCAGGATTGAGGACCAGGTGGAGACGAGGCCTCGGCCTTTTCTAGGCTTTTCCAGGCGTAAGAACCTCTTTGTTCTCACTGGAAAATTACAGCAACGTGGAGCCTGGGGTCACCTGGGCCAGGCCCTGCACTTGGCTGAGTCACAAGGCGGATCTGCCTCCTCGCCATGGGTCAGTTGCAGCTGATGGGCCGTAACGGGCTCCCAAGCTGGCCAGGCCGAGCTGACCCCAACTCGTCTGGGGTGTCACCCCGAGGCACAGCCCGAGTGTGAAGCACAGACAGGACAGAGCCGATATTCACAACTTCCAGTACAAAATGACACGTGCACCCGGGCAGCACAATCCTACCCAGCACCCCGCAACTACACCGCAGCTCACCCCCTTTATGCAAGATTCAGTGCCGGACCTTGGTTCAACCATGTTCTAGATGGTCCCAGAGTATATCAGTAATGTCACACCCCCGGCAGCTGGTCTTGCCCCTCATGACCCCCGGCTGCTTGACCTCTCAATACAGCAGGTCAGGCCTTTGATCTTCTTCCCTGGTAAAACAGCCCCCCCCCCGACCCCTCCTTTGGGGTCCCCCAACCTCTCCGTGGGTGAGGAGCTCGCAGTGAGCTCCTGTGACCACAGGCTCCTCGGGACGGAGCTTCCCTCCCCAGACGTGCTGCCCACTCCCGTGTCACTGCCTGTGTAACCCCCTCGCCCCATAGTGTGTGGGGGGGGCATAGGGAGGGAGCGGAGGCCCCAGCCAGGGCTGTAACCTGTCTGCCCCCCTCTGGCATCAAGAGGAAGCTGGGGGCCGTGGGGTTGAAGGGGCCGTGTGCTCGAGGGCTGGGGGGGGTAGCGCAGCCGCCGGGGGGGGGGGTGTGTGGATCCTGTGCCGGCCCAGGACAGCAGGGTGCCCCCAAATCGCCCCGGGGCGCCGCGGTTTTCTCTTGTGTCTCTTTTAAAGGCTCTTAACAGACCCCGACAACGCCCAGGCCAGGTGCTGCTTAAAGAGAGAGAGCTGCCCCCCACCCTGCTGGGACTCTGCTCCCTCTGCCCCCATAGCCTGAGGCTGCCCCTCAGGCCCAGCCCCAGCCCAGCGCCAGTCCGTGTTCCCAGCTCTCCCTCTTTAAGCAGCCGGACCCAGGAAGGTAAGTGACACAGCTGGGCTGAGGTGACCCCCTGGTCTCTCCCTGCCCCCCGGCCCCGCTAACGCTCTGCTGTGCTTCCAGGAGTCAGGCCTCAAGGCCAACCAACCAGCTTCCTTTGCAGTCAGCCTGAATGGCGCCAAGGGGGCGCTGGACGCCAAGGTGCACAGCCCCTCGGGCGCGCTGGAGGAATGTCACGTCACCGAGATCGACGAAGGTGAGGCCGCCTCCTGGAGCGAGGCCTGGACCCTCGGCTGGGGCAGGCAGGGGGTAGAGAACCCAGGAGTCCTGGCTGCCAGCCTCCCCTGCTCTAACCACCAGCCCCTACTCCCCTCCCAGAGTCAGGGCAGAACCCAGGAGTCCAGGCTCCCAGCCCCCCCTGCTCTGACCACCAGTCCCCACTCCCCTCCCAGAGCTGGAGAGAGAACCCAGGAGTCCGGGCTCCCAACCCCCCTGCTCTAACCACCAGCCCCTACTCCCCTCCCAGAGTCAGGGCAGAACCCAGGAGTCCGGGCTCCCAGTCCCCCCTGCTCTGACCACCAGTCCCCACTCCCCTCCCAGAGCCGGAGAGAGAACCCAGGAGTCCGGGCTCCCAACCCCCTGCTCTAACCACCAGCCCCCACTCCCCTCCCAGAGCTGGGAGAGAACCCAGGAGTCCGGGCTCCTAGCCCCTCCCTGCTCTAACCACCAGCCCCTACTCCCCTCCCAGAGCCAGGAGAGAACCCAGGAGTCCGGGCTCCCAGCCTCCCCTGCTCTAACCACCAGCCCCTACTCCCCTCCCAGAGCCAGGAGAGAACCCAGGAGTCCGGGCTCCCAGCCTCCCCTGCTCTAACCACCAGTCCCCACTCCCCTCCCAGAGCCGGAGAGAGAACCCAGGAGTCCGGGCTCCCAACCCCCTCCCCACCCCCTTTAATTGCTGGCCCCTCCCCACTGAACAAGCTGCTGCTCCTGCCCCAGGGGTGCTGGGGGGCAGGACCCCAATGCTCCCCCTAATGCCACCCCTCCCCCCAGATAAATACGCCGTGCGCTTCATCCCACGGGAGAACGGCGTCTACTCCATTGACGTCAAGTTCAACAGCACCCACATCCCTGGCAGCCCCTTCAAGATCCGCGTTGGGGAGCCGGGCCAGGCTGGCGACCCGGGCCTGGTGTCTGCGTACGGCGCGGGCCTGGAGGGGGGCACCACCGGTAGGGGCTGCGGGGAGGGAAGGCGGGAGGGGCCATGGCTGGGCCGGGAGTGAGGGGCACCACCGGTGGGGGCTGCAGGTCGGGAGATAGAGGCACCGGCAGGGCTTGGGGGGGCTGTGGGTCGGGAGTGAGGGGCACCACCGGTGGGGGCTGCAGGTCAAGAGATAGAGGCACCGGCAGGGCCTGGGGGGGGGCTGCGGGTCGGGAGTGAGGGGCACCACCGCTTGGGGCTGCAGGTTGGGAGATAGAAGCACCGGCAGGCCCTGGGGGGGCTGCGGGTCGGGAGTGAGGGGCAATGGCCGGGCCGGGGGGTGCTGTGGGTTGGGAGTGAGGGGCGCTGGTATTGACACATGTGACACTTGCAGGCAGCCCGGCGGAGTTCGTGGTGAACACGACCAACGCGGGCCCCGGGGCCCTGGCCGTGACCATTGACGGCCCCTCCAAGGTGCAGATGGACTGCCAGGAGTGCGCCGAGGGCTACAAAGTGACCTACACGCCCATGGTGCCCGGCAGCTACCTGATCTCCATCAAGTATGGTGGCCCTTACCACATTGCCGGCAGCCCCTTCAAGGCCAAGATCACAGGTGTGGGCCCGGGGGGCGGACCTTTTGCAAGCCCCTCCCACAGTGGGAGGTTCACTTCTCCCCGAGCAATGGGCTCAGGCTCTCTGCACACTCAGACAGCATCAGCTGCCCTGGTGCCAGGGGTGGAGGATTCCCCCCCCCCGGCCCCAATCACCCTGATCTTCTCTCCCACAGGCTCCCGCCTGGTGAGCAGCCACAGCCTGCATGAGACGTCCTCTGTCTTTGTGGACTCAGCCGGGCGGGCGGAGGTGGCCGTGCTGCAGGGGATGCCCCCCAAGTTCGCCTCGGACGCCAGCAAGGTGGTGGCCAAGGGTCTTGGGCTGAGCAAGGGCTTCGTGGGCCAGAAGAACTCCTTCACGGTGGACTGCAGTAAAGCAGGTGTGGGGGGCGGTGAGGGCTGGGCCAGGTCTGTGGGGCTGAGGTGGTGGGAGGATATGGGGTATGTCTGGGGGGTGTGAGGGCGGCTCCCCTACCACCACCACCCGGTGCTGCTGTTTTTGCCCCAGAGACATGAGGCAGGAACAGCTGGGCTGGGTGAAGGGGTCTGGGGGTGGCTGCAGTGGGACTGTGGGGTGGCCCCAGTTGTGCCATAGGGGGTGGATCTGAGCCTGCTCATACAGAGCCCTTTGTGCCCTCCCCCCCTTACTGATTGGACCCCCCAGAACCAGCCCAGCTGCAGGGTCTGTGTAGTTGGGGGGCTGGCTGGGAGGAGGGTGGAGCTGGGGGCTGAGGGGGATTAGGCAGGTGAGGCTCCCAGGCTGGGCTACCCTGACCCTGACCCCCGTGCCCCCCTAGGGAACAACATGCTGCTGGTGGGCGTGCACGGCCCTCGCACGCCGTGCGAGGAGATCCTGGTGAAGCACCTGGGGAACCGGCTCTACAGTGTCTGCTACCTGCTGAAGGAAAAGGGCGACTACGTCCTGGTGGTGAAATGGGGCGACCAGCACGTGCCCAACAGCCCCTTCCACGTCTCTGTGCCGTAGCCTCCACCCCCCGACCTGGACGCCTGGGTCCCCGCCGCCTGTTGGCCTCGCCCCCCCCCCCCCCGCGCCTGGGGGCCGCTGCCTTCGCCGCTTCGCCCAGTTAACCAGCCCCCTCCCCTGCCACCCCCTCCGGGTTCTTCATTGTTGGTGAATGTTTCTGTGCACGCCGCCCCCGGCCCCCCAGGGACGGGCAGTAAAGTGTTGTTCTGCTTCAGCTGCCGCCCATCTGTCCGTCCGTCGGGGGGGGGCTGACGGGGACTTGGGGCGCGGATCCCTAGTGTCTCCCTCGGCCAGGGGCAGGGAGTCCCACCGGCCCCAGCCGGCAGCTCTCGGCCCCCCCGGCCCTGGCTCCAGCCCGGCCCCCCCCCTGCCCCACCGCAGCTTTCACCCAGCCTGGCTGCTGCCCAGCCCCTCCCCCAGCCCGGTGCCCGGCCCCACCGCTGGCACAGAGCGGCTGCCACCTCCACCCAAAGGAAACCGCAAGCCGGGGCTCGGAGCGCGGGGTTGCCAGGGGCAGGCGGATCCACAGGGCGGGGCCCACCGAGGACGGACACAGCAGAGAGATGGGGGCAGGTTGGCCCCATGGCCAGCCCCTTCCTTCCCCTGCAGCTGCCCAGCTCCTTCATCTGGCGCTGTGAGGGGAGGGGTGGGGCAGCCCCCCCTCCAAGCTGCCAGGGGAGGACATGTCCCAGCAGCGCCTGGCACACGAGGCTGGCAGCCCCGGGCCGGCCACTTCCTCCACAGCCCTGGCTGGGGCACAGTGAGGCTGGGCCTGCCCCCCGGATCTAGTATTCCCTGCCCCCCAGCCCTGCCAATACCCCTCACGCCCGACCCACAGCCCTTACTAGCCTGTCCTGGGCCCCCCAGCCCTGCCGGCGCCCCTCACTCCCGACCCGCAGCCCCTGCTGGCCCAGCCCTGCCGGTGCCCCTCACTCCCGACCCACAGCCCCTACTAGCCTGTCCTGGGCCCCCCAGCCCTGCCAGTGCCCCTCACTCCCGACCCGCAGCCCCTGCTAGCCCAGCCCTGCCAGCGCCTCTCACTCCCGACCCACAGCCCCTGCTAGCCTGTCCTGGGCCCCCCAGCCCTGCCGGCGCCCCTCACTCCCGACCCGCAGCCCCTGCCAGCCCGGCCCTGCCGGCGCCCCTCACTCCCGACCCGCAGCCCCTGCCGGCCCGGCCCTGCCGGCGCCCCTCACTCCCGACCGCAGCCCCTGCCGGCCCGGCCCTGCCGGTGCCCCTCACTCCCGACCCGCAGCCCCTGCCTGCCCGGCCCTGCCGGTGCCCCTCACTCCTGACCCAGGCTGTTGTGCGTTTCCAGCTCAGGGAAGCAGCAGCCACGTCTCTGACACGGGGCCGCTGGGCTCGGCCTCCCCGGGCTCCTTCCCGCAGCTCCAGGCTCTGGATTTGGCTGCCTTGTAATTAGGGCTCCTTGTGGTTGAAGCTGCAGGGCCAGGGCTGGGCCGGCTGCCAGCAGGGCCTGGTGATGGATGAGAGCCTGGGCCTCAGCTCCCTTCCTCCCCACGCACCAGGCCTCGTGTGCTGCCTTGTTTGGGCATTGATCCTGGCTATGCGCCTCCCCCCCTCAATGAGGCACTCCCAGTCCTGCCCCCCATCCCCGTTCTTGGTACCTCTCACTCCCAACCTGCAGCCCCCTGCTAGCCCAGCCCTCCCCCCCCAGCTGTGCTGGCGCCCCTCACTCCCGACCCGCAGCCCCTGAGGGTGCTATAGCGTTGTGCCAGCCTGTGCTGGCGTGTCTGGGGTTTGCACTGGTTGCAAAGGGGTCACTCCGTGGGTGGAACCGCCCTGCTGTGGGCAGGGGGCTGTATTATAACTGACCCCCCAGCATACCTGCCTGGCCTGCTGGGCCTGTCTGTGCCATCCCCGCACCCCTGAGATCTGCAGGGGGCCCAGTGGGGCACATGGGCCCAGCCCTGGCGCATGGGGATGATGTAGCTGGCTGACCTGTGAATTGGAGGCTGCCGGCTGCTCCCCCCTGGCTCCTGCATTGCAGCTGAGCCGGCCCCTCCCGCTGCACCTAGCGGGGGCGCCATGAATCAGCCAAAGCCATGGCCAGGCCGGGGGTTCAGTGACTGTCACGGAGTCCCCGGGCGATGCTCTGGAGCTGCTCCCCACCAAGCCAGGCAGGACTCTGGGGAGCCTCCTCTCTCGGAGCAGACTGTCCCCAGGGCAAGCAGCTTCGCCAGCTTCCACCATCCTGGGTCTCTCCTTGGAGCATTCAGCATGTGCCTCTCCGTGCGCTTCTCACAGCGAGTCCGCCCCAGCGGGGTCCTGGGGGGGCCACAGGGTCCTGCCCCCCCACTGCGCAGTCAGACGTGACTCTCAGCCAGCCAGTAACACAGAGGTTTATTCGATGACAGGAACAGGGTCTAACACAGAGCTTGTGGGTACAGCGAACCGGACCCCTCGGCCGGGTCCATTCTGGGGGGCAGTGAGCCAGACCCCCCACATGTGCACCTCACTCCTTGTCCCCAGCCAGCTCCAGACTGAAAACCCCCCCCAGCCCCTCCTCTCTGCTCAGCTCCTGTCCCGGGCCAGGGGGTCTCCTGACCCCTTTGTCTCCAAGACCTTCAGCTGGCACCTTTGCAGGGGGGGGCCCAGGCCAGCAGTTGCCAGGAGACAGAGTGTTGGGCATTTCGGTGCACTGGCCCCTCGCTCTGCAGGAACCCCCACCTCCATCCCCCGACCTGAATACTTAAGAACTGCACAGGGGACACTGAGGCACCAACACTGTATTCAGAGCCCAGCTGGGCAAGTCGGGGACAGGGCTGCGCCCCGGGGGGCCCCTGCTCCGGCTGGGGGTGCTGAGAATGGGGGGCCTTGAGATGGGGGTGAGGGGAAGCTGCCGGTGACTTACACGTCCGAAGTCCCTGATGGCCCCGGTTTGGTGGCAGAATGGCGGGGGGGGGCTTGCCTGACCCGGCCTGGGGTCTGAGCACTCGGGGGCGGGGGGGACGGGGACCAGCTGGGCACACAGGGTGGGGGCTGCTGCTGAGCTGGGCAGTTGTTGCCAGCCTTGGCCCAGGAGCTTTGTCATATTCTGCCCCCTCTGCCCCACACACCCTGTGTTCCCCCCTTCCTGTGTCCCTGCCCCGCCCACACCCCGTTTTACCCCCGCCCCAGGTCGCTCCCCCTGACCCTCCCACATACCCCATGTTCCCCCCTGCCTCACATACCGTGTTCCCCCATCTGCCCCCACACCTCATGTCCCCCCCTGCCCCTCCCACATACCCCATGTTCCCCCCTGCCTCACACACCATGTTCCCCCATCTGCCCCCACACCTCATGTCCCCCCCACCCCACACACCCTGTGTTCCCCCCACCCTGTGTCCCTCCCCCTGCCCCACACACACTCTGTGTTCCCCCTCCCCTCCGCCCCACACACCCCATGTTCCCCCTGTCACGGACTCCCAGGTGGGGCCCACTCCTGGCCCCATGGGGGGAATCTCCTTCAGAGTACCAGCCTTTCTTGGGGATCAGGCCCCTCTACTGCCTGGAGCTGCACCTCTCTGAGCCTCAGCACATCTGTCTCTGCTGTGGGTCCCCCCAGGGAGTCCCCTCGCTCTGGGCCCCGGGGGCCTCCCCACCCCCCCGTGTTCACTAGCCTGGAGCGACTCTCAGCCAGTGTAACACAGGAGGGTTTATCCAGCCCAGGAACCTCTCTGGCCCCCGGCCTGGCCTCCGTCAGCCCAGCACATCCCAGTCCCCCTGCAGCCAGGGGGGCTCTGCCTGCTCCCCCTGTCCAGTCCCGACCCCCCTGCTGCCAGCCAGCCGGGGTCCCAGCTTCCCTCTCCCCTCCCCTCGTTAAACCAGCAACCCCCAGGGACATGGAGTCTCATCCCCCCTGCCTACAACCCAGTGACTGAACCCAGAGACCCCCCCACTTCATCACCCCCCACCTCATACACACCCCGTGTTCCTCCCTCCCCTCCACCCCCCACTCCCCATGTTCCCCCCACCCGTGTCCCACAGAGACCATGTTCCCCCCCACCTCGTGTCCCTCCCCTGCTCCCACACCCTGTGTTCCCCCTGCCCTGTGTCCCTCCCCCTGCCCCCCACCCCGTATTCCCCCCCTCTGCCCCCCACACCCCATGTTCCCCCCTCCCTTCTGTCCCATACAACTCATGTTCTCCCCCCTCTGCCCTGCCCACACCCCCTGCTCCCCCTCCCTGTATCCCTGCCCCGCCCACACCCCATGTTCCCCCACTCTGCCCCACACACTGTGTTCCCCCCGCCTCATGTCCCTCCCCCTACCCTACACACATCCCGTGTTCCCCCTGCTGTGTCCCTCCCCCTGCCCCCCACACCCCATGTTCCCCCCATCCGTGTCCCTCTCCCTGCCCCCTACACCCCATGTTCCCCCCATCTGTGTCCCTCCCCCCGCCCCTCCACATCCCAGTTACCCTGAGAGAAGCCAATGGACAGAGGCGGGGTTGGGGTCGGGGGTAGCAGATGCCCAGCTGGGAAGCAGGGGGGCTCAGGGCTGGAGAGGGGGGGCTCAGGGTGGCCACGTCCAGTTCCTGGGCTCTTCACCCCATGGGCGCTGGGCAGCCACTGCGTTCGGCACCAGGCTACCGTGTCCTGTCCTGAACCCAGCCCCCCACGCCACAGGGGCCCAGCCCCAGGGGGGCCCTTAGGGAGCTGGTGGGGCAGGGGGAGGGATATGGGCAGCGGGGGGATCAGAGCAGCAGGAGGGGCCCAGGCAGAGTGGGGCCCCCCACATAGATACACAGACCCACGGTGAGTGCGTGAAAGTCTCCGGGGGGCTCAGCTGGGGACCCCCCGGGCAGCCCCCGGGATGGGGGTTGGGGACCCTCAAGGCAGCCCCCTGGTTGGGGGGCTGGGGACCCCCTGGCCAGCCCCAGGGGGCAGGTTGGGGACTACCCGGGCGGGGTCCGGCGCAGGGGTTGGGGTGGGGGTTGCTAATATGCAAATATTTAGATATGCAAATAAGTTGCAAACAGGCCAACTGTTAATCGGGATGAATTAATTTTACATGCAAATGAGGCGAAGCCAGGCAGTGGCACTCGCAGTTTACAAAAGCTTAGTTGCCACTATGCAAATGAGGCCGATTAACGACATGCAAATTAGCTGCAGTGATACAGTTTAGGGGGACACTTCCTGCAAATATGCAAATTCCAGGGCGCTCTGCAAACCAGCTCCAGCAATGCATATTACTTAGTTATGCAAATTAGCCTCACACTACAATTATATTCAAATTAGATAGAGGCAAATTAGAGACAATTGTACATATTGCCCGTCTGCACGTGGCACCTCCGTTATGTCCTATCAGCGTCGAGATATTTACATAACATGGGAGGTGGGCGGGGCTATAGGACAGGCTAGAGGGGCCTCGATGGACACGCCTCGTCCTCAATACGCATGCTCAGCAACCGTAGGCCCGCCTAGTAGGTCTCTAAAATGGCGGCGGCGTGGGAGCAGTGCGCGTGCGCGCCGACACGCACGGTGAAGCCAGGTGGCCGGGATGCGCATGCGCTAGCCTCTCTATGCCGGAAGCTATTGCTAGAGCGGAGCCTGGGCTGGGCAAGAAGGCGCATGCGCTGGAGGGCGAGCGCCCGCGGCCATTGGCCGGTGCCGCCGCTCTATGCCGGAAGCGGGGCTAGAGCGGCGGTTGGGGCCGGGGTACAAATGCTGCGCGCAGG
>NW_022059912.1:0-43540 GCF_007399415.2 Gopherus evgoodei | reverse complement strand
GTGTTTGCATAGGCACACCCACCCCGCCTGACACAGCCACGGCAGCCTGGGATGGTTGCTTTGGCAGCTATGGTATCCCCAGTTTATTTGTTGTTGGGGCGTGAGATGTGGAGTGTTGTCACCCTGATTGTGTGGATGAGGAACTGTGAAACTGCTTTGAGACAGGGATTCTCACCATCAATTGAGTGGCACTCACTCGACAAGGGAGTGGGCTCCTTGGGTGAGCTAGAAATACCCATTGCACCTTCTTCTTTTTTAACAGTTGAATAACAGAGCAAATTTTTGATTCTCTTAAAAACTGAAGTTCTAGGTTCCTGAGCTGCAATCATTAAACAGCTGTGTTAGCTGGGAGGATAGTCTGAAACTATATTGCAGAGCGGAGCAGCTGATGAAGAGAAGCAGTTTGTGAGATGGTTGGAGGGGTCCATGGAGTGAAGTGAGCCAAACAGTTTATGAGGACAGCTGGAGCAGGTCACAGGTCAGTTGGTGGAGCAGAGCAGCTGGTGGACCGAGCTGAGCAGTTCGTGGGGAAGGCGGAAGCAGAATCCCATGGAGAGGCAGGGCAGTCGGCAGTGGATCACGTAAGGTGCCCCTTTCTACCCAGGCTGACAGGGGGAAAAACCCTGTAGATAGACTCTTGAACTCTGGGGCTGCGAGACTGTGGGTGGTTTTGGGGTTAGTGGAGTCTTGAAACATTTGAGGTATTGGACTTTCGAGTCTTTGGGTGATTTGAGGATTGCTAGACTCAAGAGCCCAGGGAAAAGGACACGGCCTAGTTGAGGTGTTTTCCCAATTTAATGCTCTGTTGTTTATCTCACGTTATTAAACATTTTCTGCTATACCCAGACTCTGTGTTGCGAGAGGGGAAGTATTGCCTCTTTGAGGCACCTAGCGGGCGTATGTAAAATTTTCCCATGTCACTGGGTGGGGGCTGGAGCTGGTTTGCATTATGTTGTAGGGAAGGGACCCCTATGTATTGAACCCAGTCCTTGCTGCTATCAATTCAGCCTGGAAGAAGGGTTCCACCTACGTCCAGGCTGAAGAGGTCCCTGGGGGGCTTAGGGGTTTCGTGGGGGGCACAGATATCTAGGTCTAGGCTTTAGGGGTCCCTGGGGGCTCAGGGGTTTGGTGAGGGGCACAGATACCTACGCCCAGGCTGCAGGGGTCCCAGAGGGGCTTAGGGGATGTCACAGAGTGCGCTGGAATCTGGCCCTGCACCCCTCTTCCTGGGACACACAGTGACTCAGCCAGCCAGTAAAACAGAAGGTTTTTTTGGCCAGCAGGAACGAAGGATACAGCAGAGCTTTTGGGCACAACCAGGACCCCTCAGTCGAGTCCTTCTGGGGGTTCAGGAAGCTTAGTTCCCAATTTGGGATTCCCTGAATTCCAACAACCCAGCTCCAAACCAAACTGAACTAACTCCCTCCAGCCGGCCCCTTCCTTTGTCCAGCTTCCCGGGCAAAGGTGCTGACCCCCTTCCCCCTACCTAGCTCAGGTTACAGGCTTAGGCCCTGTCCCTCACGTAAAGTCACCCGCTGCTCTCCCATCCCCCACACAGACAGTCCCTACTCCATCACAGTAATGCCCAGAGTATATCCCGCATGGACCAACAGTGACACAATGTGGCCATGCAGGGTAATGCACAGAGCATCACACCTACATAGAGGCTGTAGAGATTCCTGGGGTCTTAGGGGTCATGGGAGGTACAGATAGCTACGTCCAGGCTGGAGGCATTCTGGGGGCTTAAGAGGGTTCGTAGGGTCACAGATACCTACTTCCAGGATGGTCGGGACTCTGGGGGAGTTAGGGAGGTTGTGGGGGCATAGGTATTTGGGTCCAGGCTGTAGAGGTCCTGGTGGGGATTAGGGGCTTTGTGGAGGACCCCAATACCTACGTCCGGGCTGGAGGGGTCCCTGAACGGCTTAGGGGGTTGTGGTGAGCACAGTGATCCCTGGGGGTTTAGGGACTTGGTGAGGGGCACAGATACCTATGTATGTCCTGGAGGAGTCCCTGGGGGGGTTTAGTGGTATTCTAGGGGACACAGATACCTACATCCAGACTATAGGGATTCTGGGGGGGCTTAGGTCATGGGGGGGCACAGATACCTACATCCAGGCTGGAGGGGTCCCGGGGTGCTTAGGGGGGTTGTGGGGGGCACAACTATGTACGTCCAGGCTGGAGAGGTTCTGGGGAGGATTAGGGGGTTATGCGGACAGCAGAGATACCTATCTCCAGGCTCTACGGGTCCCTGGAGGACTTAGGATTTTTTTGGGAGGCACAGATACCTAGGTCCATGCTGTAGGGGTCCCCGGGTGGATTAGGGGTTTTCTAGGGGGCACAGATACATACGTCTAGGCTGTAGGGGTCCCTGGGAGGCTTAACGGGTTTGTGGGGGGCAGAGATACCTAAGTCCAGGCATTAGGGCTTCCAGGGGGAATTAGTGTGTTGGGGGGGCACAGATACCTAGATCCAGGCTGGAGGGTTCCGGGGGGGGGGGCTTAGGCAGTTTGTGTTGGGCAAAGATACCTACCTCCAGGCTGGAGGGGTGTCTCGACACTTAGGAATTGTGGGGGAGCACAGATACCTCCGTCCAGGCTGGAGGGTCCCTGGGGGGCTTAGCGGGTTCGTGGGGGGCACAGGCTAAAGGGGGGGCAGGCTAAAGAGGTAATGGGGGTTCTTAGGGGATCGGGGCGGACACAGATACCTACGTCCAGGGTCTAGGGGTCCCTAGGGGATTGGGGGTTGAGGGAGGAACAGATACCTACGTCCTAGCTGGAGGGGTCCTGGGTGGTTTAGGAGGTTCGTTGGAGTCACAGATACCTACGTCCGGGCTGTAGGTGTTCCCGGGGTGTTCAGGGATTTCTGGGGGGTCACAGATACCTACATGCAGACTGGAGGGGTCCCAGAGGGCTTAGGAGAATTATGGGGGGCACAGATACCAACATACTGGCTGTAAAGGTCCCTGAGGGGCTTTGCGGGTTTGTAGGGGGCACAGATACCTATGTCCAGGCTGTAGGGGTTCCCGTGGGGATTAGGGGATTTATGGGGGGCACAGATACCAATGTCGTGGTAGTAGATGTTACTGGGGTGCATAGAGGGGCTGTGGTCGCACATAACCCTACATCCAGGCTGTTGGGATCCCGGGGGAGCCCTGGCCAAATTGGGTCCCCCTGGAAATATCTCCCTCACGGTGGCCCCGGGGCTGGAGGACCTCCCACTTCCTGCTACGGCCCAGAGGCTGCAGCAGGGGCACAGAGCTTCTCTGGTGTCAGGGCCACAGCGGGACAGGGGTAAAGGAGTGATAGGGTGGGGCCAGTGGGAGAAGGGGTGGAATAGAGGTGACAGTGGATGAGGCCATGGGTGGAAGGTGTGGAAGGGGGCGGAGCCACAGACAGAAGGGGGGGCCATGGTTCTGGTGCTGGGGCCCCCGCACTTGTTCTCCCTTTCCCTGGGCTTTGGCATCACTAGCTCCTGCTTAGCGAGTAGGGGTCAGTGGTCCCCATAATGTGGGGTGTGACTCCCAGGGGGACACAGAGGAAGATTCATGAGGGCACCTCAGGGCCTGAGTCAGCCCCCATGGAGGGCAGGGAGGAAGCACCACTCAGCCCCACTCTGTCCCAGCTCTTTCCCAACCCCACCCTGAGCCTGAGACTCTGGCTCCCAGCCCGGCGTCGACCCCTTTATCCCGTCCGCACCCCTCTCCCCAGCAAGCAACAGCCCCACTCCCAGCCCCAGTTCTCGACTGTGGCTTCCGAGGGGCCACAGCCATGGCTAAGAGGGCACAATGTGAAATGTTTGGGGACCACAGGTTTAAGGTGACATCCTCAATCACTTCTCTGCAGTCCAATAAAAGCTATTCCTCACCCTCCATCAGGACGCACTAGGTATGTTCTGCTGCCCTTCACTCATACAGGAAGGAGAATAACATTTCATTCCACTCAATCCTAAAGCGATTTGTAACCCACCACCATCCCAAACTGGCCATTTTGGGGAAGTGGCCCCATCATGCTGCATAGCTAGGCAGAGTAGGTGTGTCTGTGCAAACACGTTCTGTTCCTGAAGTCTTTCCCCAGATCCTCACTAGATGTGAGGGGGGAGCTCATTCAGACCCTGCTTATGCTTAGTATTTAAAAACTCCATAGTGTCCTTATCTCTGCCAGCCTTAGATTTCTCTTCCTGTGCCTTTTTTGACAGCTTAGGTGAGGTGACTGAGTGGTTAAGGTGATGGACTGCTAATCCATTATGCTCTACACTCATGGGTTCAAATCCCATCCTCATCGGATGCATTTAGTCTTCACCCCTCCTTTATAGACAACCATCTCCCCCTTTGGCACAATAACAGCTCTAGCAATTGTTGCTTCTTGCAAACAAAAACCTTCTCAGAATCTCAGCCCCTTCCCTTGCTTCAAATAAAAAGTCTAAATCTCAGATTTCTAAAAAATTCTCTAGTCCTATATTTCTTAGTTTTTATCTCAAAAGGGAACATCCTCATAAACTCCCCCAAACACCCTGGGACCTTCCCAAATAATTAAAATACCCCCATCCTGAGCAAGACCAAAACAGTGAACCAGAGCTAGTGTCTAGGCCAGGCTGTTCTGAAAGAGGTAACTCAAAAACATTTTTTCTCCACTTCCTTTGGCAAAGTCTGACTTAGAAAAGAAAATTCCCCAAACTGAAAATTTTTGCTGAAAAAATCAATACTAGTCTGTTTGGAGACTTTGATTTGAATGTATTATTATTATTCTCTTCTGATTTATTTCAGTTCAGTGTTTGTCCTCCAGATGTGTTTCCAGGTGTTGAGTTGTGGGGGAGAGAGGCCAAGTCATGGTGTCTCTTCCCCTCTTTCAAAGTTTCTTCCAACTTGCTAGGAAATACCTTTGCTATGATGTGAGTCAAGCAGTGTCCATTGTCGCTGTGCTATCTCGGAGAAGTCTGCATTGTACACGGTTCCTGGCATAGTCCTTGGGAGTGTGGATCCCTTTAATGGGCCAGCAGCGAGTCTGGCTCCTCCATTGTCGCACCTGAAACGCTGGTGGTGGGCATTTCCCAACCTCATAACATATCTCAGTAATGCACACACAGCAAACTTCATAACTCCCCAACCAATGCTACACACACAGTCCAACACAATATTAATGTTCAACAGATCAAGACTTTTGAAATGATACCTCACCAGGCAGACTTTTTACAAACCGTATCATCCTTATATGAGAGTGGTGAATATGGGGCTTCTAGGTGCTGCTTTGAGCACAGCGTGCCACACCTGAGCTGACATTGCAATGGAGAGAGTCCATCTCTCCTGGGATAAAGATGGCAGCATGGCCAGCCTGGGTCATCTGACTTGGGCCCATGGAGCTATAGGTGAGGGGCTAAAAACTGTGGTGCGGATATTTGTGTTCACACTGAAGGCTGGGTTGAGAAACCCTCACCCCTCCTGGGGTTCAGAGGTTGGGCTCAAGCCCCTATGTCTGCACTGTAATTTTATAGTCTTGCAGCCCAAGCCCCACAAGCCTGAGTCAGCTGGCCGGGCTTTGAGACAGGTGCCCTGGGTGTGTTAATCACAGTGTAGACATAACATTAGGCTACATCTCCAGTGCAGTGAAACACCCACAGCTGGCCCAGGTCACATTAATCAGGGTCATGTGGCTTGGTCTATATTAAAGTTACAGTGTCCGTGTCTCGGATCAGGCTGAGTCCCCTGCTCTAGGAGCCCAGAAGGTCGGGAGGGAGTTTAGCAAGTGGAAATGGTAAAACTGCATTGAGGGGACTGGACCACTGACCTACCAGCTCTTAACACCCAAACTTTCAGTAACTCTGTTAGCAGTGCCTGTGAATGTAATTTGAACCATAATAAAAAACACACTGGGCTAGTCCAAAGGTCGGTCAAGCTCTGAATCTTGTTTTCTGACAGTCGCCAACACCTGGTGCCTTAAAAGCCACTCAACCAAGCACTACTACAAGTTGAACCGAGGATCTCCTGTTTACCAAACAGGTGCTGTAATCAGCTAAGCCATGGTGCCTGCTGTTACTTAAAGCATCGTGTCTGCCCACACCTGACTCCGCCAATCCCCAGTGAGCCCTGACAAGCTTTGCTCGTGTTTGGATTCTGTAAAGCAGAGGAGCAGGGGAAGGTTTACTCCCAAGGTGTGTGAGTGATTATTTGGACAGGCCTACACTACAAAATTAGGTCGGTGTAACTACATTACTTAGATGTATAAAAAATTTACACTCCCCCAAGCAATGCAGTTATAGCAAACTAATGCCGGTGTAGCTAGCAGCTCAGCCGTCAGAACGTTCTGGAGCTATGAAAGGGGAGGGGCCCAGCCTCTAGCAGGAATGCAGGGCCGGCGAGTTCACAACAGGCATTGTGGGATACTGCAGGAGGCCAGTTATGGTGATATAATGAACAGCAGCATTTACACTGACAATTTGTTGCTTTAAGTTTGCTGCAAAAAGCTCTAGACCTCTCATCGAGGTGGTTTTATTTTGTCACCAAAACAGGGCAGTTTTGTGGCCAGACGTGGCATTGCAGTGTGTGCCCCAGCCAAAAGCTGGTGATCGAGGGAGCGTTGTGTGTTTTTCACACACCTGAGCAATATAATGATGCTAAAATAACTTTGTAGTGTGAATCTTTGGCCAGGTCTGCACACACACAGCTTGCAAGAAAAATGTCACCTGCAGAATCCAAACACATGCAAAGCTTGTCAGGCCCTGGTGGGGATGGCAGGGAGTCAGGTGTGAGCAGACAATGTCCCTTAGCCACAGGCCAGCACCATGGCTTAGATGGCTAAAGCACCTGCCTTGTAAACAGGAGATCCTGGGTTCAACTCCCAGTGGTGCCTTGTTGAGTAGCTCTTAGGGCACCTGGTATTGGCTACAGCCAGAGGACAGAACTAGATGGACCTTTAGTCCAGTGTGGCTGTTCTTATGGTTTAAATTATGCTCACAGGCACTGATAATAGAGTTACTGAAAGTTTGGGAGTTAAGAGCTGATAGGTCAGTGTTCCAGCCCGTCACAGATGACCCCCTCCCTCTGGGACAGGGGCAGGTCTGAGCTCTCACACCAAAAGGCTCATTGTGGCTGCCAGAATCTGTGGGCAGCTCATTTAGTTTTATTTTATTTTCATTAGTAATAATAAATCCTCAACAATTAAAGAATTTTCTCATAAATGGTAGTTTTCCTTTAATCCCCCTTTCCACCGGTGAACGCTTGAGTACAGTTGTGGTTAGGGATTAGATTAGGGGTGGGCAAATTTTTTGGCCCGAGGGCCACATCTGGATATGGAAATTGTATGGGGCCATGAATGCTCACAAAATTGGAGGTTGGGGTGTGGGAGGGGGCGAGCGCTCTGGCTGCGGTAGTGGGCTCTGGGGTGGAGCCAGAAATGAGTTCAGGGTGTGGGAGAGGGCTCCAGGGCTTGGACAGGGGATTGGGGTGGGTCTAGGGGTGAGGGGTTGCTCCAGGCTGGGATTGAGGGGTTAGGAGAGTGGTAGGGCTGGGGCAGGGTGTTGGGGCAAGGGAAGGGGTCAGTCTCCGATTGTCACTTACCTCAAACAGCTCCTGGAAGCAGCAGCATGTCCCCACTCTGGCTCCTACACGGAGGCACGGCCAGGCAGCTCCCATTGGATGCAGTACCTGGACAATGGGAACTGTGGAGGCGGTGATTGGGATGGGGGCAGTGTGTGGAGCCCCCTGGCTGCCCCTATGTGTAGGAGCTGGAGGGGGGACATGCCATGACGCAGGGCCTTGAGGAACCAATACTCCCATGTCCACGGTTGATCTCTCACTGCAACAGTTCCATTCCTTGAGTCACTTCCCACCCTTACTTCCAGCGTCGGTAATGTCCTGGCAGCCAGTGTCGCATCCTTGGCAGTCAACTGAGTGTGTGCAGGGGCCTCAGGGTGGCTGGACACTGCAGCGTGGCGGTCCAGCAGCTTCCTGGCAGAAGCCAAGAACATAAGTTTGTTCTTCTCCTCAGTCCACCCAGGCTGAGCTGCGCCCTTTTATACTCCGTCTCCAGTCGGAGCATGCCCAGAGAGGGTGAGGGGGTGTGGTGTCTTCAGCCCACATGGTACAGTTAACCCTAGCAGTGCCAGTTCAGGGTTGATACACCTCATCACAGACAGCATTTCCCAAATTTTGGGATTAGCCAGGAGATCTCTTCAGGAGTAACCTCCTGTAGGGACTGGGTCACAAATACCTTGGGAAACAAAAACCTGGGCATTTTGCCTAGTTCCAAGTCACTTGCTGTGGAATTCTATCCCTGGATCATCTGAGACAATATCGTCTTACACAATTGAACTACCCTGTGACCATGTGGACTTACTTCCGTCAGTTGCACCATTTGGGGTCTGCTGCTGTTCACCTTTTCAGAGTGGAGATTTAAAAACAGACTGTTTCTCTGATAATATGTCCAGCAGCTTGGAGTATTCTCTCCTGTTGACTGAACTGCATTTGAATTTTCTCCATGTCATCATGCAGGGATAGGGGAAAAAACAAACCTAAAGTCAAAAAATGATGGTCATTTATCTGAAATTTCCCAATAAATCTGAGCTACAATCTGTCAAACAACACTAACATGCAGTTAAATGACCAAGGAGCCTTCATGAAAGATAGAAAACCCATATCACAGACAGGTAGAAGACACTTTCATTTTAATTTAAAGTGAAATTCCAGACTAGGTTACATCTGATGTCTCAGAATTAGGAAGAGAAATTCTCCCCTGATCCACTGAAACCTGCTTCACCCAGCGCTGTCTCATTAGCGTTATTCACAGAAGTTTTAGCACCTTCATAACGGGTGGAAAAAACAGCCGACCTTCCCAGAAGTGGCTTTGCCAATAGAGGGAAAAGGGGATTTGAACAGTGCTTGGGATCCATTTGAAATCCCCTTCCAGGTCTGTGACACTTTCATTGCCTGCCAGAGTGACTCTGATTTAGGATCAAAGACGTCCAAGCACCATTCCCAAGCATGGACAGCCAAGAACATGACCTCACCGGACACGTTGGGAAGTGAAGGAATATGAAGGGGTGAACTCTGCATGACTCAGGCACAAGGTAACAGTTCTGGGGTGATGGGGAAGGATGGAATCTCTGAGTCGCCCCATCTCCTTCCAGTGTCACAGAGCCTGAAATGACCCTTATTTCCCTGACAGTGCTCCAGCTCTTCATCATATTGAAATATATTTTAAATGAGAAAAAAAGTCAACAAAATAACTGCTGTTCTGCACAATCCAGGGTAATGTGAGAACAACTGGGAATGAGACGATCTGTCCTCAGAGAGGAATATGGCAACTCGAACAATAACTTTGCACTGAGAGGAGGAGTATAAATGTGAATCTCCAGGTTTGCTCAGACAAGGAAATGTGACGGTGGTTAGGTCAGATCAGGAGGAAATGTGCTAGATAACCCCACCCACTATCCATGGCCCATGTCTTTACTGCAAGAATAGCTGTCTTTTTACATCAGGAAAGTGAACTCAAGCTAGCTAACTTCATGGCAACCACAGTGATGAGACCCATGTAGATTTTATCTCAATGTAGCTGGTTGAAGATACTCCCCATCTCCCCCACCTGAGGTGATGACATTCCTGGTAGAAAGGACACCCACTCCCATGACTCGCAGGACAATGGAGTTGATAGAAAGGACCACAGGATCCACCCCAAAGACGGACGAGCTTCAAAAGTGCGCAACTTGTGTGTGGGAGCTGAGGGACCTCAATGTGCAAAAGCTGCAAACAGCCTTAACACTCAATACCTGGGAACTGTCAAAAGAATTACAGAAAAAAATCTTCTGACAGCTCTAGAAAAGGTTTTTATGAAGTTTATCTCCTTTACGGATTCTCTGATGCCAACTAGACATGGATCCATTGATCATACCCACTGAGTCCGACTTTCTATCCACCTTATAGTCCATTCATCCAGCCCATACTTCTCGAACTTGCTGGCAAGAATACTGTGGGAGACCGTATCAAAAGCTTTGCTAATGTCAAGGAATAACACATCCACTGCTTTCCCCTCATCCACAGAGCCAGTTATCTCCTCATAGAAGGCAATTAGGTTAGTTAGGTATGGCTTGCCCTTGGTGAATCCATGCTGACTGTTCCTGATCACTTTCCTCTCCTCTAAGTGCTTCAGAAGTGATTCCTTGAGGACCTGCTCCATGATTTTTCCAGGGACTGAGGTGAGGCTGACTGGCCTGTAGTTCTCTGGATCCCCCTCCTTCCCTTTTTAAAGATGGGCACTACAGTAGCCTTTTTCCAGTCATCCGGGACCTCCCCCGTTGGCCTTGAGTTTTCAAAGATAATGGCCAATGGCTCCGCAATCACATCTGCCAACTCCTTTAGCACCCTCGGATGCAGCACATCCGGCCCCATGGACATGTGCTCAGCTCCAGTTTTTCTAAATTGTCCCAAACCACTTCTTTCTCCACAGAGGGCTGGTCACCTTCTCCCCATGCTGTGCTGCCCAGTGCAGCAGTCTGGGAGCTGACCTTGTTCGTGAAGACAGAGGCAAAAAAAGCATTGAGTACATTAGCTTTTTCCACATCCTCTGTCCACTAAGTTACCTCCCTCATTCAGTAAGGGGCCCACACTTTCCTTGACTTCCTTCATGTTACTAACATACCTGAAGAAACCCTTCTTCTTACTCTTAACATCTCTTGCTAGCTGCAACTCCAAGTGTGATTTGGCCTTCCTGATTTCACTCCTGCATGCCTGAGCAATATCTTTATACTCCTCCCTGGTCATTTGTCCAATCTTCCACTTCTTGGAAGCTTCTTTTTTGGGTTTAAGATTAGCAAGGATTTCACTGTTAAGTCAAGCTGGTCGCCTGCCATATTTACTATTCTTTCTACACATCAGGATGTTTTTTCCTGCAACCTCAATAGAGATTCTTTAATCCTTTAGAGGATTGGAACTGATTTCAGTGAAGGCACATGTTTGCTAGATTTTCATGCATTTGTACAGAAAACATTGAGTGTTTCCATTCATTTCAGGGATCCCTATTCAGTGGAACTCCTCAACATAATGGAAATGCCATTATTTTTGTTGAAGGAAGAGGTTTGTAAGGAGGCAATGGAATTTGAACCAAGGACCCTTTAATTTGCTGTCAAACACTCTATCACTGAACTATACCCCCATGATTACTGTGGAGGTAAGTCAGTGATCTTAAAGATTTTGAAGGACAGGCCCTGCCTCAGAGATCTCCTGTTCTCTTCCCAGACCACAGTGCTTTTAAAAATGGGGTTTGATTAAACTTATAGATACATGGAGACACCACAGCTTGCACACTCATCCACATAGCTTCCCCCAGTGACATAGCTACCACTTCTCGGTGAGATGGATTAACTACACAGATGGGACAGCTCTCTCCCCTCTGCTTAGAGCATCTTCATTCTTTATGAATAGGTAGGAAAGAACCTCCTGAATGGACAGTAACGAATTTATCAAATATTGCTGGGTCTGCATTCAATATGGGTAACTGGTCGTGCTGGGCTGGATTAGTAGGAGCATTGCCAGCAGATCGAGGGAAGTGATTATTCCCCTCTATTCGGCACTGGTGAGGCCACATCTGGAGCATTGTGTCCAGTTTTTGCCCTCCCACTACAGAAACAAATTGGAGAGAGTCTAGGGGAGGGCAACAAAAATGATTAGGGGGCAGGGGACTTACGAGGAGAGGCTGAGGGCACGGTCACCCAGAGGGGGGGCAAGTGGGGCAATTTACCGAAGGCCCTGCAGGGATCACATGAGAATATATTATTCTATAGTATTGCAACTTTTTTTTATGGAAGGGGCCCCCAAAATTGTTTTGCTCCAGGCCCCCTGAATCCTCTGGGCAGCCCTGCCCACTCCACCCCCTTGACTCATTCTCCTCCCTCTGAGGCCCCACCTGTGCTCTGCTCTCACTCCCATTTGGCCCTTCTCCCACCCCTGCTCTTTCTCTTTGGCTGAGGCCTGCTGGTCCACCTTTTGCTCACTCCTCTCCTCCCCGAAAGCCTCCTTGTGTCTCTCCACCCCGCCCCAAGGTCTGCCTGCTACCCCCACCTCTCTGCCCTTCCCCTGAGACTCACCCTGCCCAAACCTCTCTGCCCCCTCCCCTAAGACCAGCCCTGCCCAGCACTCACACCTCTCTATCCCCTCCCCTGACCTGCCCTGTCCACCACCCACACCTCTTTGCCCCACCCATGAGACCAGCCCTGCCCACCACTTGCACCTCTCTGCCCTTCCCCTGAGGCCCACCCTGTTCACCTCTTTCCTCGGTCATCTGTTGTTGTGCCTTGAAACATCAAGGATGGAATAAAAAGCTGAGTTTACTCCAGGGTGAGGAAAGAAAGGAGCCACCAACCCCCTGACAAATCTCAGTGCCCCAGAGAAAACCTGCCCCCTGCTATTGCAATCCCTGATGTGCTGGGGATATGATGGTAAAGGAACTGTCTGAATGATCAAGGCAGGAAATGGACAACAATCTACAGGAACGTCATTGACCACAAACACACTCTCCTCATGCTCCAGCCAGAAGGGAAATGAGCAGGAATTCTTGCAGTTCAGCCAGGGACACACTTACACAATGGCACAGCAGTGTGTGTGTTGTGGAAGCTGGTCTGAGGAAACAACTGGAATTGATCACTCAGTGAGAACAGAACTGGAGTGTAGTGAGAGAGACAGCTCAGGTAAGGAGTTGTGGCTGAGTGGTTAAGGTGATGGGCTAGAAATCCATTGGGGTCTCCCTGCGCAGGCTCAAATCCTGTCCACTACAGAGGAAGTTGTGGTCCTTTAGTTTCAAGGGAGCTGGGTCTTGTCTCGCTCTCAAGCTATATCTACACTATTGGGTAATGTGGCTTTAAAGTGTTTGAATTAAACAGCTGTTGCATGTCCACACTATGCCCCTTGTGTCACCAGAGCACATCCAGGCTAGACTCTTGGATGGCCACAGAGAGCAGTGCATTGTGGGTAGCTGTGCAACTGGCTGCAGGTGCTTTGGGAAGGGTTTGCAATGCCTCCTGGGCTGGTACAGCATCACATGATGCAGGTTTCTCTATCCCATTGTTCCATGGGAATCCTACTAGATTGCCAGCTGCTTTTCAACTGCAATGCGCCTGATGGGGTAGAGTGTGTGGGGAGAGGGAGTGTGTGGGCACACTGTCTCTAAGTTTAGACAGCTGCTGCAAGCAACCAGTCCTGAGGCAGGGGGAGGGGGACAGCCCCAACATCAGCCCCTGTTTCCCTCACTGGCTCAGCTCAGCACAGCAGCCTCTGTGACACACACACACTGCTGCCTGCTTAGCTGTGTGTCAGGGGTGCTGGAACAGGGGGTTGGAGGGCCATGGTCCCACCACTCTTTACCGGCTGTTAGGACAAATGATGGAGTGGTGGGAAGGGTGGCGTCTTACGGGGGGAAGAGGTGTTCTGTGGGTGTGGCCTCAGGGGGAGGGGTGGTGTGAGTGTGGTTCCTTGGGGAAGGGGTGTCATGAGAGCGCCACAGTTCAGACAACGGTGCCCCCGCCCCACTGTAAGGAAGCTCCCACCGCCCCTGCTCTGTGTTCGTAGTGCAGGAGAGAGCAGCATCCATGGCAGTGATTTGCTTCCGGGGGCTCCAGCAGAAGGGCTTGGGAGGTGATTTAAAGGTCCCAGGGCTCCGGCAGGGGGGCTCAGGAGGCGATTTAAAGGGCCTGGGGCTCCGGCCACTGCAGGGAGCCCTGGGCCCTTTAAATCACCAGACTGGGAAAGCCAGGCCGGGCTGGCACAGCGTACCCGCTCTTGCCAGTACCCCATACCAGAACGTACCGGCTTACTTTCACCTCTGGAAGGTCCTCACATGGCTCAATAACTGGTTAAAAGCTGGGAAACAAAGGGTAGGAATAAATGGTCAGTTTTCAGGATGCAAACTCGTACCTAGTGGTGTCTATACTGGGACCAGGACTAGTCAACATATTGATAAACGATCTGCTAAACAGAGAGGTGACAAAATTTGCAGATGATCCAAAACTACAGAGGACAGTTAAGTCCAAAGCAGCCTGTGAGGAGCTAAAAAGAGATTTCACAAAACTAGGTGAAAGGGCAACAAAATGGCAGATGAAATTCAATGCTGATAAATGCAAAGTGATGCACATTGGCAAACACAATCTCAACTCTACATATAAAACGATGGGATGTCAAATAGCTGTTGCCACTCAAGTGAGAGATCTTGGAGTCACTGTGGATAGTTCTCTGCAAACATCCACTCAGTGTGCAGCGGTCGGTAAAAAGCGAACAGAATGTTGGGAATCATTAGGAAAGGGATAGAAAATAAGAGAGAAAATCTTATTGCCGCTGTATAAATCCATGGTACGCCCACATCTTGAATGCTGCATGCAGATACGGTCACCCCATCTCAGACAAGATGTATTGGAATTGGAAAAGGTTCAGAAAGGGGTATGGAGTGTCTGCCATATGAGAAGAGAATAATAAGGCTGGGACTTTTCAGCTTGGAGAAAAGATGACTAAGGGGAAATATGATAGAGGTCTATAAAATCATGACTGGTGTGGAGAAAGTAAATAAGGAAGTGTTACTTATTCCTTCTCATAACACAAGAACTAGGGGTCACCAAGTGAAATTAATAGGCAGCACATTTAAAACAAACAAACAGAAGTATTTTTTCACACAATGCACAGTCAACCTGTGGAACTCCTTGCCAGAGGATGTTGTGAAGGCCAAGACTATAACAGGGCTCAAAAAAAGAGCTAAATCGATTCATGGAGGACATGCTCTGAGCCAGGATGGGCAGGGAAGGTGTCTCTAATCTCTGTTTGCTAGGCGTGGGTGACCGGGGATAGATCACTTGATGATTACCTGTCCTGTTCATTCCCTCTGGGGCACCTGGCTTTGGCCGCTATGGGAAGACAGGACACTGGGCGAGACGGACCCAGTCTGACCCAGTCTGGCTGCTCTTACGTCCCCATGCTCCTTTCATACAGATGCCTGGGATTCTGCCTGACAATGTGTCCCTGAGGTCTCAGCCAAAATGCCCAGACAGGCAAACACTCTGGGCTCCTGAAGCCTCTGCCCCCCACCTAGTGCCTATGGCTCATCCCTGACCCTTGCTGCTGCTCCTTGCTGTAGAAGGTGAAAGGAGCGGAGGCAGCACAGGAGCCTTCTGGGGATGCAGATCTGAGGCTTTGGGAGAGACACATTGTCTGAGACATCAGAGCGCTGTAAACCATGCAGCCACCCCCTCAATCAGGGGCCTGTTCCAGCCCTGAGTCTGGGCTACCACGATCCCTCCCCCAGAGCAGGGTGCCCACAGATTACAGCCTGAAAATAGGCATGTGACACTAAATCTTGTTCTCCCTGACAGGGCCTCCCCTAGACCAAGTGGCACCCCAGGCAAGATGTGTCTTCGGTGCCCCCCCCATGTTAAAATTTTGAATATCTTATTTTTCATTGCATTTGTAGCTCAGTTCATGATTTCGATGCACGATTTTCTCTGTCATATAAGATGATAAATTTGCAGGCTAGGTTCTGTAAACCTGTATTTATTCATGCCACATATAAGCAAATCAAACAAATTCATTTCCTCTAAGCATATAGAAACTTTTTAATTTTGACAGTAACTGAACTGTACTAACACCTAGCAATGGAACTGTCACCAGCACAGGGCTGGCCAGTATTAAGTAGTGTTACAGTAGGAGACAGCGTTAGGATGTTAACCCCAGGCCTTTAGTTGAAAGGTCGCTTCTCTCGCCTTTCCCCCATGAGCTGAAGCGCAGCATTCGAGAGATCCAGAGACTAGTTGATGACATTTCCAAGTGCTAAAATAGCAAGCGATGTCCATCTTGCATTTGCCATTGTTGACTGGAGAGATGTTCTATTGAGAATGATGAGTCCTAGTCAGCTGCTTTCTGGCAAGATGGTTTTCCCTTTTAGGCTTGGGAGGAGCCTGCGAGCTGTGGGTGAGGTTGTTCCAGTGAGAACCGCTGCTCCTTTCTTGCCGACCTGGGGGTGCCAGTGACAGCTTGTGAGGGGGCAGGTGCTGGCTTGAGTGAATGGGATATAGGAAACCCCAGCCTGCCCCTCCAGGCCAAGTCCACTGCTTGGCTCCTGTGTTGTGACATCCAGATTTAAATCTTCCCAGCATGTGCTGCAGCTCGTGTATTAAGCCTTCCTGGTGGGCCTGGTCCTTGCCAAAGTAGCTCAGCTGGGAGTGCATTGGATTGAAGATCTAAAGGTTTCTGGTTTGATGCCAGGCGTTAGCACCCCCTTCACCCTGGGCGTGTCGTGCTGGGCTTTCTTCTGGGTGTGCAGCTGTGCCCTGAACTCACCAGTGTTCCTAATTTCAGAGGCAACACTTGCAGAGGGCGTGTGTGGGGTCATGTGCCCCACCTGGGTTAGCTATCGCCTGCTGCATCATGTGGTGCTGCCAGGCCCCCTCCCTGCACAGCAGCTGCTGCAGGGGTGAGTGGAGAGGGGCTGCCTTTGCTGCTTCCTCTCCCTGCACTGTTCACAGCTGGGGGGGCTGTTGATTGCAAGGGGATGGGGCTGAACCTTGACATTGTGCCCCCCCCCTTCAGGAGACACCAGTCGTCTGTGCCTGGTTGGAAGCTCCGCAGCCAGAGGAAAAAGTGGTTTTCTGCACCAGAGCTGCCAGCTCTTACTTTCTTTCTCATGACGGGGAGGAAAAACGAATCTCTTTTTCAAAGCCCAGTCCTGCCATTGACCGAGGTCTGACTTTCTAAGTTCCTGCTAGAGTGGGGGATTTAGAGTTAGTGGGGCCCTGTGCGCATAAAGTGCATTCAACAATCCCCCTTCCTCTGAGCTCTGCTATGTCTCCAGTAGCTGCTGTCCCCTGGTAGCAGGGAAGGACGTTTCTACCCATCCAGGAGATCCCAGCCTTGGACCAAAGGCAACTTCAGGCTTCTCCTCTCTCCCTTCTTGGAATCAAGTTCAGGTTTTTACCAGGAGTTAAAGCAGCCTGAAGCTGCAGAGTCTGGATCAAGGTCACAAGTTCCCAGTGTCTCCGTGGAAGGGAATTTGTTAAATTCCAGATGAGTGGAGTTAAATCAGTTCTCAACCTGAGTCCTTAGGTCTAAATCCTGAGGATATTGTCCCATCATGGGGCCATTTCCCACCTCTCTTTCATACAGAAGCACAATTTTCTTTGCACAGACACAGGAACAGCAAGATCTTTCTCTGTCCCTTGTGCAAAGCAGGGGGCCAAATTCCATGGAAACAATGGCCAAGCAGGGGGCCCTGGGCACATCCAGCCCTGGGTGTGAGATGTTCCCTCCCCTCTTTCTTTATGCTGCTGTTGTCATTTCATGGAATATCTGGGATGGGGAAAAGCTGAGTTCACTCCAGCTGGAGGGAAAAAGACCCCTGAAAATCTCAGGCCCTCAGGGAAAACCCAACCCCTGCTACCAGGGTCACTGAGGTGCTGGGGATTTGAGTAGGAAAGGGACTGTCTGAATTATCAAGGTGGGGAATGAATAACAAACTACAAGATCCACCTCATTAACCACCGACACAGGCTAATCCTGCTGCAGATAGAGAGGAAACTGGGAGCGATTCTTTGCTGTGCAGCCATGGAAACACTGACCCAATTGCACTGCAGTGAATGTGCTGGGGAAAGCTGGATTTTACAGGCAGGTGGAAATCGTGGATCCTAGAAACACCTGGAGTCCCCCACACTGCGTCTGCCACCAGGGTTGGGTGTTGAGCTGCTCACAGAGTCCCCCACCACCATTACTTTCTAGCAGGGGATTGCAGCACCACCCACCCACCCAGAGGTGAAAGTAAGCCGGTCCAGTCTGGTATGGCGTACCAGCAAGAGCCAGTACGCCGTGTTGGACCGCACCGGCGTCCACGGCGGGGATTGAAAGGGCTCTGGACTGCCCATGGCCAGGGCTCCGGTGGCCGGGCTGGGGCCGGGATTGAAAGGGCTCAGAGCTCCCCGCGGCTGCGGGCAGCCTAGAGCCCTTTAAATCTCAGCTGCAGCTGAGATTTAAAGGGCTGAGAGCTCCACGCCGCTGCAGGCAGCCCAGAGTCCTTTGAATCCCGGACGCGGCTCTGGTGACCGGGCTGGGGCCGGGATTTAAAGGGCTCGGGGCTCCCCTCAGCGGCAGGAGCTCTGGACCCTTTAAATCCCTGCCCCAGTCCCGCAAAGCTCGGGGTTCTCCTGGTGGCTGGAGGCCTAGGCCCTTTAATTTGCCCCATGAGCCCCGGGGGGCTCCCAGCCCCCTCTTCAGCTAGGAGCCTCTGGTTGATTTAAAGGCTCTGGGTCTCCCAGCCACAGCTGGTGCCCCAGGGCCTTTAACTCTTGAGAGGCCACGCCTCTTCTGGATGAGGCCACGCCCCCTCAGGACTCCCGCAGTACCGGTAAGTCCTGTAAGTTACTCTCACCCCTGCACCCAGCCAATGCAGTATGAGGGCTGAGTCTTGTATCGCTGCACCCTGGGTCCAGGGCATACACTCTCTCTCCTCCTCTGCTGCGTAGAATCCGGCCCTGCCGCAAAGTGTCCCCCATGAGCCACCAACCTCCAGGACAGCAGGTTTGGCCCTCAGAGCAAGGACCTACCCAAGGTGGGGGTGTAGCTTGGTGGTAGAATACATGCTTTGCATGTATGAGGCCCTGGGTTCAATCTCCAGGTTCCTTTTTCATCCTGCTGCTTTGCTCATGCCCAGAGGGGATGTGGCCCACCAGGCTCCCTGCCCGAGCTTCAATCCTGCTCAGTGAGGGGCAAGGGACAATTGCATGGAAGGTCCTGGGGGAGTTTCTGCTCCTAAGTCACCTCAGTATGTTTAAGATTCCCACCCGCTGTGCTACTTGCGACAATGGTAGATGAGAAGGGCGAATCCTCCAGCACTGGAGGGAAAGGTCCCATCTGCACAGCCCGAGAGGCAAGGAAACAGAGGGGCCATCAGTGCTCAGAGAGGAGAGAGGTCAGTGATTTACACCCACCAGGGGACACTGACTTTTTGAGGCGGGTGCAGCTGGCTTGGGATGGTGCTGACGATGGATAGAAAAAAGGCTGGAGTCAGTGACAGATGGGACCACAGAAGGGGAAGGGGTTAATGGCAGCCCCACAGAAGGTCCTGGGTGCTCAGATGCCCCAGTTATTGCACCCTGGCCTGTCCTAGAGAGAGAAAAGACCCAGAGGGACCCAGCCCCCCTACAGTGATCCCATGGACAAGAACCTGGTTGGGAGTGAGGTGAAGGTTCCCTCTGGGCAAAGGGGAGCTGAAATCCCTCAGTGTCCTGGCATTTAAGCAATGAAAGCTTCAAACCCTGCACGGGTGTGGGCTGAGGTGCATCAGCAGAAGGTTGGGCTGGACAGAGGTGGCAGGTTTGTATAATTTTTGGTGGTGCCCAGAATGGGACCAAGTCTGCTCCACCCCACACCTGTGTAAGGCTCTGGGAGGGAGTTTGGGTGTGGGAGGGAGAGGGGTTGGGCTCTAGGAAAGACTTTGGGTGCAGGGTCTGGGCTCAGTCAGAGGGTTGGGGTGCAGGAGTGGGTGTGGTGGGCAGGTTCTTGGAGGAAGTTTGGGTGCGGATATGGGGTTTGAGTTGGAGCAGGGTGTTAGGGGTGCAGGAGAGGGTGAGTGATGCAGCATTTACCTCGGGCATTTCCCAAAAGCAACCCGCACCCCTCTCTGGAAGCAGCCTCTAAGCAGGAGGGCTGGGACTGTCTCTGTGCACCGCTGCCAGCAGACTCCACCCCACAGCTCCCATTGCCACAGTAGGCAGAGTTGGCACTCGGGGAGACCCCCCCACACCCCAGGGGCTGCAGTGACGTGCCAGCTGCTTCCGAGGGTGGCGTGCCACACGGAGCGAGGGCGAGCAGGAAACTGCCTTAGCCCCCTTGTGCTGGTGGTGGTGGTGGCAGGGATCTCTGGGCCCTTTTAAATTGCCCATAGGCGGCAGGCAGGACCAGAGGGGACACTCCCAAGGCCAAACATTGCTTTGCACAATGATCAATCTTGGAAGAGGACAGAAATGAAATGGCAGCAGAACCTAAGGAATGAAAAGCCTCCGGATTCTTGTGTGTGCACTGACTCCGAACAGAAACTGTAATTTGACTCGCTTTGTGTCTGCGGCCGGTAAAATATCAAGGCAAAATCATTCCAGTGATTGTGACACTGGGTTTGAGGAGGCTTTTGTGTTATTAAAATGTAACTAGCATGTTAGGTCCTGTCTTGTTCATGGATGGGAAGATGTTCTTTTTCAGGGATCTCAGACCAGAACTGGGGCACAACACCCGGTTTGTTTAGGCCACAAAAATGGAGGCAGGAACCTCATCTCTCCTGCTGGCAAAGAACCCCAGGTACCTAAAAGACAGGGACTCACATCCCTGAATGGGCTTTAAAAAAGTTAGGCCCAGACCATTTCTTGTTTCCGCAGACTAGTCACTTTAGCAAACTTTAGAATTCCTTGGTGCTAAACACTGTGAAACTCCCCTTTCTCCTTCACACATGGCTTTAACGCCCCTTATCTCACTCAGGCTCACAACTGCCCAGAGTTTGAGAACTGTCCCTGTTCCCATTGGACAGATGGAGAGGAGCCTGAGGTCCAGAGAAGGGAAGTGACCTACCCAAGGGCATACACAGAAAGGTGGTGGCAGAGCCAGAAAGAGAAGCCACTGGTCCTGACTCCTGTTCTAAGGGACAAATCGTCCCCCTCTCCCCTAGAGGTAGGGATAAAGCCCAGGAATCGAGATGGTGGGGAAATTTCATTGAAACCGTTTTTGTCAGAAAATCCCATTCAGACTAAACCGGTTTGTTTCTCAAAATCATAACAAGTGGGATGAAAGTTCTTTGGAAAAGTATTTTGTTGCAAAACAAAATCATCTCCTGTTTGTCATAGTGTGTTAAATTGTCACATTGCATGCAAAGAGGAGACAAAGCTCGAACATTAGATCAGATGCTTCAGTCTGAGCTAAGTCGTTGCTGCTTTTACCAATTTCAAAATAAAAAAACAAATAAAATAGACTGTTTCAGCTATTCTATTATGTGTTAATCTGCTCTGAGTAAACGTGATAGGACACCTCATATTATGCCCTACTCCTAGTGACACTCTCCAATGGATCCCCATCCTCCACCCACTGTGAGGTAGGTAGGAGTAGATCATTATTATCCCTTCTTGAAAGATGGAGAAGCTCAGGCTGAAAAAGAGAATTGACTTGTCTCAGGTCACACAGCCAGTCAGGCTGGGCTGGGACGGCAGGGGGTGTGTGGGTGGGGGAGCACTGGTGGGCGGGGAGGGGAGAGCCCAGAGCTGGGGCAGCACGGGGTGTGTGGAGGGGAGAGCCCAGGGCTGGGATGGCAGGGGGATGCGGTTGGGAGGAGGCCCAGAGTTGGAGTGCCAGGGGGTGCAGGTGTGGGGAGAGCCCAGGGCTTGGGCAGCAGGGGAGTGTGTGGGGGGGCCCAGGGCTGGGGTGGGGGCAGCCAAAATTTGTTTTACTTTGGGGTGGCAAAAGACCTAGAGCCAGCCCTGCCTCCATGCACCGTGAGGTACGTCGGAGCGGATCATTATTATCCCTACTTGAAAGAGGGAGAAGCTAAGGCTGAGAAAGGAGAATTGATTTGTCTTAGGTCACAGAGCCAGTCAGAGGCAGAGTTGGGAATAGGCCCCCAGAGCCCTGATTTTCAAACTAACCATCGGATCTTGAATTTCATCCATTGAATGACCTGAATAAAGTGCTCTCAGATGAGCTCCAGACCAACGACAGTGACAGTAATTATTCAGCAAGTATTTCAGGAGGACTGCAATGTTAGAGAGAATCATGAACTGCTCAGAGACAATTAATGCAGAGAAGCAGCAAAACTCATCAAACACAGAACTGGTTCTGACTTATTTCCTTGGTCTTAAAAGAGAACAACAAGGAGCTGAGTCTCCTCCCTGTCAATAACCCCCTGCTCAGCCAATCAGGGTAGAGACGGAGGACGGGAGGCTGAGGGTTCTCACCAGAGAGCCCAAAGGATGGCCCAGGTCACTGGTGGGGATCACTGCCCGAGCCCTAGTTCAGCCCCACATTTTTGGGTGGACCTTCCACAGTGAGAGCTGCAGAGCACTGTCTCACCACACACACACACACACACACACACTCCTCTCCTTCTGTTGGGAGGGGAACAGGAGAAAGTAGAAAAGCAAGAGACGAAGAGAAAGGAGGGAGGGATGGAGGAAGGGAGGGATGGAGGAAAATGTGAAACAAAAAGGACAAACCCTAGTGTCCCCAGTGATTCTAAGAGACAAAATCCCAGGTGTGGAATAAAATTCTGCCTCCTTAAGCTCGTGTTTTCCATGCCTAGAACTCAACTGTCACCAGATGGATCAGACTGAACAGGTTTCTTACCATCTAAACAGGGACGGCTTTTTCTAGTAAAATCACTACAAGGGAACGAGAAAACTCGAAAGAGGTTCCTCCTGGCGCTCACGTCTGTGAACCCGAATACTCTCTCAGTCCTCAAAGAGAGACCTGGAGAAGGAGACTTGCTGAAGCAAAGCCACAGGGGTCTCTGAGGTTTCCCTGGTCCCTCGCCCCTGTCCTGCCTGGCTGATGTCAGCATCTCTCTGTGAGGTCACAACCTCCCCACCACCTTGGACCAATAGTCAGAGGTCCTGCAAAAGGCCTTTGTGATGTCACTGTCACCCCCCTCCCTTGCTGTGCCAATGTCCTGCCCCTGGCCAGGCACTTTGGAGGTTTGAGCTACTCCCTGTGGATCACCCCACTCAAGGAGCGTTCGTTCTAGGCAACAAGCCGGCTAGACAGGAAAACATCAGACTCTGCTCCCAATGCTACACTCAGTTTTTCAGAAATTAGTCGACTTTATGGCCAGAAGAGACCATTAGAGCATCTGATCTGACCCCCTGCATATCACAGGCCTCCTGTATGACACAATAGCTACTTTTGGGGCAAACACATTCCAGAAAGGCATCTAGTCTTCATTGAATGACATCAGGAGATGCTGAATCCACCACTTTCCTTGGTAGCTTGTTCCTGTGGTGAATCATCCTATTTGGGGCTTAGTTGTAACATGAATTTGTCTCTTTTCACCTTCCAATCATTGGGTCTTGTTATGTCTTTCTCTGCTCGATTAAAGAGCCCTTTAACACCCAATCTTTTTTCTCCATTAAGGCACTTCAACACTTCAATGAAATCACCTTTCAATCTTCTTTTGAGAAGCTAAAAAGGTTGAGCTCTTTCAATAACTCACTAGAAGGCATTTTTCTCCAGCCCTCAGAACATTTGGTAGCTCTTTGCTCCTTCAGCTCCAATTTCACAACATCTGTTTCAAATGAGGACACCAAAACTGGAGGCAGTATTCCAGTATCAGTCTCACTGATGCCGTGTCACCTCCTGTGACGTTATTGACATAATCTGTAACTGTATAGATCACTGTTGCAGCCACGGTTCTATATTTGCAACCAAAATTGTAGAAAGGTTGTTGTGTAAGGGGTTTATGCAGAGGTTTTGATTGGTTGATTATAATGATGCTATGTCTAGATGTGTATCATTTTTGTAGTTGACGTCATGAATATTGGCTCTATGCTGTTCCTAATTCAAACTTGTGCTCTGCTTCCAGGGAACACCCCAGCCAGACAAGTTGGTGTCAGTTCTGCCTAGCCTGCCTGATGACCCATTAAGGACCATCAGCTATACAATCGACCCATTGAGAGAAGGCAGATACGCCTTGTGACTCAGCAAGGTATGCAGGGACCTGCCTATGGACAGAACTCTAAGGTTTTTCTATGCCAAGTGCTGGATAGAGTGTCATTGGGACAAAGAAAGCAAATACCACATGGCAAGAGACTATAAAAGGCTGATGCCTTGTCTCCAATCCTGCTTCACACCTCTTTAGGGACATTGCTACAAACTGAATTTCTATACAAAGGACTGAATGACCCATCCCAGCTGTGGATGGACTCCAGAGACTTGATTTGAACCTGCAGTTTATTCCATCACTGCTACAAGCCTGAACCAAGAACTTTGCCATTACTGTACGTGAAGGGTTAAAATTCATGTGCATTTTGTATAACAACCTGGTCTATGGATTGTGCCAGCTCTTTTCCAGACCCAAAGTCCAGAGTAGGGTGAAGGGACGAGAAGCCTAGCAAATAGTGACCAGCTAAAAGAAAGCTGGGTTAACAGAAAGCCTTGTTTGCTAAGATTGGCTTGGTCAGCAAATTGCCAGGTGTTGGATCTAAGAACTAAAGAATTGTGTCTTATTCAGAGTTGCAGATTGAACAAAGAATCCCTGTTCCTATTGTGTCAGTCTCTTCTGTAGGCAGACGTTCTTCCCACAGATCCAACCCTGAGTTTATGAAAAGTTGGCACATGTCAGTATAAGATATGGCATCCTTTCACCTCCCTTCCCAAGGACCAATGCCTGCCTTCAGACACACAGAAAACAATCTTTATTGTCATATACTTTCACTGTTTCTTTGCTTTAACCCCTAGGATTGTACCTGTTGGACAATCAAAGGAGTTGCTCCATTCCTATAGACCCCAAATCAGAATTCAACATATATATTTTATATTAATAACATTTTATCAAAGAGTTAATG
The DNA here is from genome assembly GCF_007399415.2 of Gopherus evgoodei. Taxonomy (NCBI): domain Eukaryota; kingdom Metazoa; phylum Chordata; order Testudines; family Testudinidae; genus Gopherus; species Gopherus evgoodei. The sequence goes on along the minus strand of NW_022059912.1, from coordinate 19,003 downwards.
AAATGTTAACTTACTAACTTGAGACCAAGGGTGGAGACATTATGTAACCTGTTAACCATTGGCTACTGTGCTATCTTGTCTTGCTGCAAAACCTATCCCAGGGTTTGGTCCCCCTCCTGAGACCCCCCCCACTGTAACTGCCTCCCTAGGACCCTGCCCCCTACCTGTCCCCCTGACCCTAATCCACACCCCTGCCCCCAGATAGACCCCCGGAACTCCCACTCCTATCCAACCGCTCCCTGCCCCCTGACAGGACCCCCCAGAACTCCCGACCCATCCAACTCCCTCTGCTCCCTGCCTGCCCCAACCCTACTCCACCCCCTGACAGGCACCCCCCGAGCCCTCAACCCATCCAATCCCCCTGCTCCTTGTCCCATGACTGCCCCCTCCAGAGACCCCCAGACCCACTAATCACCCCCCAACTATCCAACCTCCCCACCTCCTGGCAGCTCTGTCCAGTGGCTGCTCCCACCCACACACTCAAAGTGGCAGAGGAGGATCTCTCCCTTTCGGTGGGAAGGTTGCCTTGTGGTTAAGGCACAGGACTCAGGTTCAGGTGTTTTGGGTTTGAGTCTCTGCTATGCCACAGACTCCTTGCTTAGCCTTGGGAAAAGTCACTGCACCTCTCTGTGCCCTAAAGCCCACCTGCCAAATGGGGCCAATGCTGATCCTGCCTCCTGGGCTAAATCCATTTATGGCTGGGTGCCGGTGGGGGAAATGGAGATCCCAACATGGGGAGATTGGGGCTGAATTTCTCCACAGCTGGAGAGTGGGAGCCAGCTCCACGGGGGGATGGGAGCGAGAGGGGCTCAGGCCAGCTCCACACAGAGTGGTTGCAAGGCTGAAGCCCTGACCCTTTTGCCACTAAGGTGGCTGGGGCTCTGGAGCCAGGGACTTCAGCCCCACATCTTCTGCCAGGGTCCAGGGCTTCTCCTCCCTGCCCCAGGGTGGCTCCTTTCTCCCTTCACCATCCCCTAGTGCAGCTCCTGCAGGGGCCCAGGGCTTCTCCTCCCCCACTCCAGCTCGGCTCCTCTCCCCCCGCCCCCTGCCGGTATCTGGAGCTTCTCCTCCCCCCAACCTACCACTGCCCCCAGCCCCAGCCTAGCTGGGCTCCCCGGGGCACCTGATGTTGCTGTGGCTGGAGCCGAACCTGGCGGGCAGGGAGCAGTGATTCACGCAGAGGCCATGGCAGAGCCATCAGCCTGAGAGGTGGGGGGCAGCCCCAGGGAGCGGGGCGGGCTGTGCTGCTGCTGGACCCACACCCCCACCCACCCCGACCCCTGAGGCTGTTTGGTGGGGGGGGACTCACTCAGCCCCCACAGGAGCAGGGAAAGGGGAGCAGTTCAGCAGAGCCTGCCCAGCAAACAGCTGATCGCAGCTGCGCACAGGCTGCCCCCAGGGAAAAGCTCAGCTGGACATAGGTATCTGTGCCTCCATGAACCGCTAAGCCCTCCAGGGACCCCTCCAGCCTTGACATAGGTATCTGTGTCCCCCACAACCCCCTAAGCCCCCCAGGGACCTGTACAGCCTGGAAGTTGTCATCTGTGCACCCCATAAACCTCCTAATGCCCCGGAACCCATCTAGTCTGCACGGAGGTATCTGTGACCTCCAGAAACCCCCTAAGACCCCCAAGACCCCTACAGCCTGGACGTAGGTATCTCTGACCCACACGAACCCCCTGAGGACTCCTTCAGCCAGGATGTAGGTATCTTTACCCCCACAAACCCCTAAGCCCCCCAAGGGACCCCTACAGGCTGGACATAGGTATCTGTGCCCCCCACCTCCTAAGCACCCCTGGGACTCCTATAGCCTGAAGATAGGTATCTGTGCCCCCCACGATCCCCTAAGGCCCCCCGGGACCCCTACAGCCTGGACATAGGTATCTGAGAACCCCACAAATGCACTAAACCCCCAGGGTGACCTCCAGTTTGGAAGGAGGTATCTCTGCCCCCCAGAGCTCCCAATCCCCTCGGGACCTCTACAGCCTGGAAGTAGGTATCTGTGCCTGCTCTGACCCCTAAGCACCCCTGGAACCCCTATAGCCTGAAGTTAGGTATCTGTGCTCCCACAACCCCCCTCAGTCACCCCTCTAGCCTGGACGTAGGTATCTGTGCCACCCACGAACCCTATAAGCCCCCCAGGGACCTCTCGAGCCTGGACGTAGGTATTTGGCCCCCCCACAAACCATCTAAGCCTCCCCAGCGACCCCTAAAGATGGGAGATAGTTATCTCTGCCCCCAACAAGCCCTTAAGGCCAACAGGGACCCCTGCAGCCTGGAGATAGGTATTTGTGCACCCCAGAAACTCCCTAATCCTTCCCAGGACATCTCCAACCTGGACGTAGTTATCTGAGCTCCCCACGAACCCCCTAATCCCCCACGGGACCCCGACAGCCTGGATGTAGGGTTAGGTGCGACCACAGCCCCTCTATGCGCCCCAGGAACATCTACAGCCAGGACGCTGGTATCTGTGCCCCTCATAAACCCGCAAAGCTCCCCAGGGACCTTTACAGCCAGGACGTTGGTATCTGTGCCCCCCATAAATTTCCTAAGCCCTCCAATACCCCTCCAGTCTGCATGTAGTTATCTGTGACCCCCAGAAACCCCCTAAAGCCACAAGAACCCCTACAGCCTGGACGTAGGTATCTGTGACTCCAACAAACCTCCTAAACCACCTAGGACTCCTGCAGCTAGGACGTAGGTATCTGTTTCCCTCATCCCCGAATCCCCTGGGGACCCCTAGATGCTGGACTAGGTATCTGTGTCTGCCCTGATCCCCTAATTACCCCTATTACACCTTTAGCCTGGACATAGATATCTGTGCTCCCCACAAACCCTCTAAGCCTCCCAGGGACCTATACAGCCAGGACAGTGGTATCTGTGCCCCATATAGACTACATAAGCCCCCCAGGACACTCCAGTGTGCACGTAGGTATATGTGCCCCTCAGAAGCCCCCTAACCCCCAGGAACCCCTACAGCCTGGACGTAGGTATTTGCACTCCGACAAACCTCCTAACCCCCCATGGGACATCTACAATCTGGACGTAGATATCTGTGCCCCTCACGAAACCTCTAAACCCCCCCCCCGGAACCAATACAGCCTGGACATACGTATCTGTGCCCACCCGAACCCCTACGACCCCCTGGTATCCCTACAGTCTGGACATAGGTATTTTGGACCACCAAAAATCCCCTAAGACTCCCAGGATGCCTCCAGCCTGGACGTAGGTATCTATGCCCTCCACTAACCCCTAAGCCCCCCTTTGGTACCACTACAGCCTGGATTTAGGAATGTGTGCACTCCACGAACCCCCTAAGCACCCTTGGGACCCCTAAAGCCTGGAGATTGGTATCTGTGTCCCCCCCCAAAACTCTCTAAGCCCCCCTAGGGCCCCTACGGCCTGGACGTAGGTATCTGTGCACCCCAACGCCCCTAAGACCCCCCAGACCCCTACAGCCTGGATGTAGGTGTGACGGTGCTGCCCGTGGGAGCCAGCTCAGGTCACTCAATCAGGGTGAACTGCAAACAAAACAGGGCAGACAAATCCCAAATGCTAGTGGTTATTTCAATACTTAGATTTACCAAGCCAACACAAAACAGCTTCTGTAGTACCTCACTGGTTACTTAGAAGTTTAAACCACGCAGTTCCCTTAAAGTACCCAGCTTCAGGCCTCCGTCCAGACACACCTGTCAGATATGATGATGATTCCTGAAAATCTTACTTCATCATATAAAAGAAAAGATTCTTCCGATCCCAAAGGATCAGCCACATACCCAGGTTCAATTATAACTTAGATCTCACTCAAAATACATGCTAGAGCCAATTCTTATTAACTAAGCTAAAATTTATTAGAAAAGAAAAGAGAGAGAGTGTTGGTTAAAAGATTAATAGACATATAGACTTGAATTCAATTCTTGAGGTTCAGATACATAGTAGAGGTGAGCTTGTAGTTGCCAAAAGTCCTTTTAGAAATAGTCCATAGGTTATAGTCCAATTTCCTTATTCAGGGTGGCTCCAGTCAATGATTGGGGATCTCAATCCTTGTGGCTTAAGGTTTCCCCCTCTTGAAACCCAAAGCAGATCTGAGATGAAGAAGGGTCGTGTCCCAGGCTTCTTATACATTTCCAGCAGCCTTTCAGCCTGAGAAAACAATAGGCTTAACTCTCCTACCAAACATCCTGGCAATTAGTACAGGATAATTTATCCATCAAACAGTTCAAATACAGGTTACCACAACCTTCAAAGAGACACAGAGACAATAATACTATTTCACTCAAGTATTATAATAAATGTTAATATTTCTTTTTTGCTCTTTGAATTAAAACTATAGCAACAGACAATACTTGTTTGCTGACATCACAAGACCTGAGCAAACACCTCCCCTTCTACCTCTAACACTGCAGACTTGCATTTCAAAGCTCTGTTCATTTACATATCTTGCTAACCAGTTCTTAAGGTTCACCTATGGGTCAGGTCAGTCGGTGAGGTGAGTTAATTAACTCTTTCTGGCCCTGTCACCTTTCAATGAGATATTAGATTATACTTATAATGTCACAGTCGCGGTGAGTGGACTGCTGCAGCTACCCCTAGACTCTGCCTGCGTCTCTCACCAAGCTGGAGTACAGCAGTCGAGGGTAGAGCACTCGATGTGTTGCATCTACACTAGACGCGATATATCGACCCCCGCTGCATCAATCGCTGCCCACTTATTCGGCAGGTGGTATAGACATACCCTGAGTATCTGGTGATCAGAGCTGGACCCCAGAGGGGGACACACTGAAGGAACTCAGGGGTTAAGGTGCCTCTATTGTCAACTGTCAGGGCTGCTGTGGCTCAGAGGAGGGAGCTTGACTGCCTGGCAGGCTTAGGCGCCACAAGCCTGGGAGGTGGGAGAAGTGATGTGGCCACGGTGTGCTCGGGGTGCTCATGCTCGGAGCAGGGGTGAGCTGGGGCAAGGGGAGGTGCTGCAGGGCAGAGCAGGGGAGTTGCCACAAGATGCCTCAGGGTGGAGGGGGGGAGCTGCCACAGATGGGGCGCCTCAGGGTGGGGTGCAGGAGGGGAGGGCGCAAGATTGAAGTTTCGCCTAGGGCATGAAACACCCTTGCACCGGCCCTGCCCCATGCCCTCCCTGCAGCCAGCCCTGCACCCCCTGCCCTGCCCTGCCCGCAGCCAGCCTCTGTCTCCAGCCAGCCCTGCACCTTCTGCCCTGCCCACACAGCCGCATCCTCCCTGCCCTGCCTGCAGTCAGTCCTGCAGCCAGCCTGACACACCCCTGCCCTGTCTCCAGCCAACTCCTGCCACACCCCCCTGTGGCCCTGCCCAAATCCAGCCAGCCCCCACACACCCCCAGCCTGCACCAGCCCTGCACGCCCTGTCTGCAGCCAGCCCCGCACCCCCTGCCTTGTCTCCAGCCAACCCCTGATCCACCCCCCTGCCTGAGGCCAGCCAGCCCCGCATCCCTTGCCCTGCCTGCAGCCAGACCCTACCTCTAGCCAACCCCATGTCCACTGGTGCCCTGCAGTTCCCAGGGCAGTAACCCTGAACATGTGCTTCAATGAGGGGGCAAAGAGCAGCTGGGACCCATACATGTGCACACCCTAGGGTGACCAGACAGCAAGTGTGAAAAATCGGGACAGGGGGTGGGAGGTTTTAGGATTCTAGATAAGAAAAAGACCTCAAAATTCAGACTATCCCTATAAAATCGGGACATCTTGTCACCCTAGCACACCCCCAGGACTCCTGAGTTCCATTACTGGGTTTCCTATTGGTTCCACTGCTGGTTGTTTTCCTTTTCCTGGGGGACTTTGGGCAAGTTGCTCCCCCCTCTAGGGCTCTGTCCCCAGCAGTCAAATGGGAATTTCATACTTTCCCACTATTGGAACGTGCTGGGAGAATCCCCCAGCAAAAGCTGTTCTGACAGTGCTAAGCAGCATCTGACCATTCAAGGGAGGAACTCACTGCCCAGGAGGAGTGTTTGGCTCTGGGGTTTCACATCAGACCAGTCTAGAGAGAGGGGCCCAACCACAGAGTTTGGCTCAAGAAGATCAAGTCTCCAATTTGTTAAGGGTCTTTTGAATTCCAATTGTGTGCTACAAAGTGCTTGGTGTCATTTGCAAATTTTAGAAGCATGCTCTCCACTCCATTTTCCAAATCATTCATGAAAATATTGAATAGTTCTGGATCCCGGACAGATCCCTGCCCGACCAGCTAGGTACACCCTCTCCGTTGGACAGCCAAACATGGAGAAGGGCTCCTGGAGTCTGGGCTTTCAACCAGCTCTGAACCCACATTACACTGATTGCAGCTGGACTGCATTTCCCTCATTCACTTGTGAGAATGTCCTACGGAACTGTGTCAAAAGCCTTAGTAACACCAAGCTAGATCCCATCTACTGTTTACCCACCTCCACCAGGCCCAAAACCCTGCCAAAGAAGGAAAGATGATTGGTTTGGAATGATTTGTTCTTGACAAATCCATGCTCACTAGTCCTAAGAACCAAATGATCCTGTAGGTGCTGCTGACAAACTGATTATTTAGGAATGTATTGCAGGATCTCTCCAGCTATGGCAGTGAGGCTATCTAGTCTGTAAGTCTCAGGGGTCTCTTTGTTCCCCTTTTAGAGAAAGGTCCTGTCTTGTTCATGGATGGGAAGATCTTCTTTTTCAGGGGTCACAGACGAGAACTGGGGCACAACATCTGGTTTGTTAAGGCCACAAAAATGGAGGCAGGAACCTCTTCTCTCCTGCTGGCAAAGAACCCCAGGTACCTAAAAGACAGGACTCACATCCCTGAATGGGCTTTAAAAAGGGCAGTGGTTAAAAAGTTTGGCCCCGACCATTTCCTGTTTCCACAGACTAGACATTTTAGCAAACTTTAGAATTTGTTGGTGCTAAACACTGTGAAACTCCCCTTTCTCCTTCACACAGAGCTTTAACACCCCTTCTCTCACTCAGGCTCACCACTGCCCAGAGTTCGAGAATTGTCCCTGTTCCCATTGGACAGATGGGGAGGAGCCTGAGGTCCAGAGAAGGGAAGTGACCTCCCCAAGGGCCTACACAGCAAGGCAGCTGGCAGAGCCAGAAAGAGAAGCCACCAGTCCCGACTCCTGTTCTAACAGACAGTAAACCACCCCGAGGCAGGGATAAAGCCCAAGAATCGAGATGGTGGAGAAATTTCATTGAAACCATTTCTGTCAGAAAATCCCATTCAGACTAAACCAGCTTGTTTCTCAGAATTATAACAAGTGGGATGAAAGTTCTTTGCAAAAATATTGTATTGCAAAACAAAAGCATCTCCTGTTCGTCACAGTGTGTTAAATTGTCTCGTCACACACAAAGAGGAGACACTTAGATCTCAAACATTAGATAAGATGCTTCAGTCTGAGCTAAGTCGTTGCTGCTCTTAACAATTTCAAAATAAAAAATACAAATAAAATAGACTATTTCAGCTATTCTATTATGTGTTAATCTGCTCTGAGTAAATGTAATAGGACACCTCATATTATGCCCTACTCCAAGTGACACTCTCCAATGGATCCCCATCCTCCACCCACCGTCAGGTAGGTAGGAGCAGATCATTATTATCCCTACTTGAAAGAGGGAAAAGCTAAGGCTGAGAAAGGAGAATTGACTTGTCTTAGGTCACACAGCCAGGCAGTGGCAGAGTTGGGAATAGGACCCAAGAGCCCTTATATTCAAACTAACCATTGGATCTTGAATTTCATCCATTGAATGACCTGAATAAAGTGCTCTCAGATGAGCTCCATACCAACAACAGCGACAGTAATAATTCAGCAAGTATTTCAGGAGAACTGCAATGTTAGAGAGAATCATGAACTGCTCAGAGACAATGAATGCAGAGAAGCAGCAAAATTCATCAAACATAGAACTGATTCTGACTTCTTTCCTTGGTCTTAAAAGAGAACAAAAAGGACCTGACCCTCCTCCCTGTCAATAACCCCCTGCTCAGCCAATCAGGGTAGAGACTGAGGAAGGGAGGCTGAGGGTTCTCAGCAGACAGCCCAAAGGATGGCCCAGGTCACTGGTGGGGATCACTGCCCGAGCACTAGTTCAGCCCCACATATTTGGGTGAACCTCCCACAGTGGGAGCTGCAGAGCACTGCCCCGCAACATACACAGACCCACACACACACACACACATGCATGCACATCCTGGTGTTGGAAGGGGAACTGGAGAAAGGACAAAGAAGCAAGAGACTAAGAGAAAGGAGGGATGGATGGAGGAAAAGGTGAAACAAAAAGGACAAACCCTAATGTCCCCAGTGATTCTAAGGGACAAAATCCCAGGTGAGCAATAAAATTCTACCTCTTTAAGCTAGTGCTTTCCATGCCTAGAATTCAACTCTCACCAGATGGATCAGACTGAACAGGTTTCAAACCTCCAGGAGGCTCTTACCTTCTAAACAGGGATGGCTGTTTTCTAGTAAAATCACAAAAAGGGAAGGAGAATACTCAAAAGAGGTTTCTCCTGGCGCTCACGTCCGTGAACCCAAATACTCTCTCAGTTCTCAAAGAGAGACCTGGAGAAGGAGACTTGCTGAAGCAAAGCCACAGGGGTCTCTGAGATTTCCCTGCCCCTTGCCCCTGGCCTGCCTGGCTCATGTCAGCATCTCTCTGTGGGGTCACCACCTCCCCACCACCTTTGACCAATAGTCTGAGGTCCTGCAAAAGCCCTTTGTGATGTCACTGCCACATCTTTCCCTTGCTGTGCCAATGTCTTGCCCCTTGCCAGGCACTTTGGAGGTTTGAGCTACTCTCTGTGGAGCACCCCACTCAAGGAGCATTCGTTCTAGGTAGCAAGCTGGCTAGACAGGAAAAGATCAGATGCTGCTCCCAATGCTACACTCAGTTTTTCAGAAGTTAGTCGACTTTATGGCCAGAAGAGAGCATTAGAGAATGTAATCTGACCCCCTGCATATCACAGGCCTCCTGTATGACACAAGAGCTACTTTTGGGGCAAACCCATTTCAGAAAGGCATGTAGTCTTCATTAAATGACATCAAGAGATGCTGAATCCACCACTTTCCTTGGTAGCTTGTTATTGTGGTGAATCATCCTCGCTGTTGAATATTTGTGCCTTAGTTGTAATAGGAATTTGTCTCTTTTCCAGCCATTGGGTCTTTTTATGCCTTTCTCTGATTGATTAAAGAGCCCTTTAACACTCAATCTTTTCTTTCCATTAAGGCACTTCAACACTTCAATGAAGTCACCTTTCAATCTTCTTTTGATAATCTAAACAGGTTGAGCTCTTTCAATAGCTCACTGGAAGGCATTTTTCTCCAGCCCTCAGAACATTTGGTGGCTCTTTGCTGCCCCAGCTCCAATTTCACAACATCTTTTTCAAATGAGGACACCAAAACTGGAGGCAGTATAAAAGTTGTATAAAGGTAAAATTAAATAGGTTGCAGAGGAGTTTTTTTTAATTTTGGCTTTTGTTGGTTAAAATTTTATCTCTCTGCGGTGAGAAAAAACACTCCCCGAATGCCAAAATTTGAGCCATGAAAAGCGGCAGTGTGAAGAGCAGTTCATAGGTGGAGCTGTGCTCCCGGTGACGAAGCTCCTGCCCCTCGTTGGAGGTGGTTTGGTTTTGTTGCCGGGGGAGCTCTCTCCCAGCGATAAGGAACGGCCACACAGCGCACCCTACAATGGCACAGTCAAAGTGGCACAGCTGCGTCGTGGTGAGGTGCGCAGTGTAGACACAGCCTCAGAGCTGGGGGAAAGCCGACAGGCGCTGAGGAGCACAGGGTTCAGACAGAGACATCCGTTAGGAGGGGAACTATTCATAGGGATTCTCTATAGCCTAGTAAGGTGGAGAGGATGGAAGATGATAATGTACAGGTAGGATCTGATGAGAAACAGTGAAATGAAAGAGTCTCCCTCAATTACATCATGTAATAGCAGACAGCTAAAATGGGACACATTTTAGAAGTGCTTAAATACAAATGCTAAGACGGGTGAATTTGAGTGCCTGGTATTAAGTGACGATATTGATAGAATAGGCATCACAGAAACCCCTGCACCCCCTCCTGCACCCACGTGGGGACACTGACCTGTGTGCATGGAGCAGCTGGCATTGCTGCCCCCCACTCCTCCCTGGAACGCTGCTCATCTGGGCACCCCTAGGGGCTGTGGGATGTGGGGGCAAGAAGTGAGATCATCCGAGCTCCCTGCATCCAGGTCACTTTCCTCAGCCAGGCTGCATAGCGGGAGGGCAGAGAGCAGCAGCTTCTGATGCTCCCCTCACAGCACAGTCCAGGTGGGGAAAGTGACCAGGACGCATGGAGCATATAGTGTTGCTCCTCACTCCCCCCAACCCTCTATGGGCCCACGGAGGAGCATTGGGGCAGGGGAGAGCAGTGAGCACCTTTGCACTGCCACACGATGCCCTTTGACCCCTGGAGCCCTGGGCGGCTGCCGGCGGGCCCCACCCCTAAGGCCGGCCAGGCTCCCCAGAACGAGCAGCAGAAAACACAAAGACTGGCCACACACTGAGCAGTGGTAGCCCGGGCGGCTCGTAATGGAGGCTCAGGGGGGAGGGGGCTCAGTCTTGCCAAGGGGACAGTGGGGCCCATGACCAGGGGCCCTGGCCAAGTTAGGTCCCCCGGGAAAAGTCTCCCCCATATCAGCCCCAGGGCTGGAGGAGCTCCCACTCCCTGCTACGTCCCTGGGGCTGCAGCAGGGGCACAGAGCTTCTCTGGTCTCAGGGCAACAGCGGGGCAGGGGTAAAGGAGTGATAGGGTGGGGCTGGTGGGGGAAGGGGTGGAACAGAGATGACAGTGGATGGGGCCATGGGTGGAAGGTGTGGAAGGGGGCAGAGCCACAGACAGAAGGGGGGGCATGGTTCTGGTGCTGGGACCCCCACACTTGTTCTCTCTTTCCCAGGGGTTTGGCATCACTAGCCCCGGCTTAGCGAGTAGGGTTCAGTGGTCCCCATAATGTGGGGCATGACTCCTAGGGGGACACAGAGGAACATTCATGGGGGCATCTCAGGACCTGAGCCAGCCCACATGGAGGGCAGGGAAGGAGCACCACTCAGCACCACTCTGCCACAGCTCTTCCCCAACCCCACCCTCAGCCTGAGACTCTGGCTCCAGCCCGGCGTTGACCCTTTTACCCCTACCGGCATCCCTCTCCCCAGTAAGCAACAGCCCCACTCCCAGCACCGGTTCTCGACTGTGGCTTCCGAGGGGCCACAGCCATGGCTAAGAGGGCACAATGTGAAATGTTTGGGGACCACTGGTTTATGGTGACATCCTCAATCACTTCTCTGCAGTCCAATAAAAGCTATTCCTCACCCACCTACCCCTCCGTCAGGACAGACTAGATATGTTCTGCTGCCCTTCACTCATACAGGAAGGAGAATAACATTTTATTCCACTCAATCCTAAAGTGATTTGTAACCCACCATCATCCCAAACTGGTCATTTTTGGGAAGCGGCCCCACCATGCTGCATAGCTAGGCAGAGTAGGTGTGTCTGTGCAAACACGGTCTGTTCCTGAAGTCTTTCCCCAGCTCCTCACTAGATGTGACGGGGGAGCTCATTCAGACCCTGCTTACGCTTAGTATTTAAAAACTCCATCATATCCCTATCTCTGCCAGCCTTAGATTTCTCCTCCTGTCTGTTTCTTGACAGCTCAGATGAGGTGACCGAGTGGTTAAGGTGATGGACTGCTACCCCATTATGCTCTGCCCACATGAGTTCAAATCCCCTTCTCTACAGAGGCATTTAGTCTTCACCCTCCTTTATAGACAACCATCTTCCCCCTTTGGTACAATAACAGATCAAACAATGTTGCTTGTGTTATCCAAAATTGGGTCAGTTAGTAAGCTTAGAGAGGACTAATAACGCCCCTCCCCCACAGAGTTTGGCAGAGAGCAGCACATTTATTAGCTTTATAGCTAAGCTCAAAAGAAGGGAAGAGGGAGGGTGTCACACTCATATACTCACACTCCCAGGACAGGCCTGGCAGTGGAGATGTCAGCATCCTTTAAGGTAAGTGTCCCACAGCACAGTGATGGATGGTGCGATGAAGGTCAGTCTCCCTGAGGCACGAGGGAATGTAACACAGCGAACCACTGGCCAGACGGGCCGGGCGAAGGGCATTCACTGGATGTACAAAGGAGAGGGGGAAAGCCACTTCGCAGGCATTCAAAGAGGGAAAGGAGACAAGGGGTGGGGAGTGCAACAGACCTTTTGAGCATACAGGGTATACAGAGCACACAGATCACTGCTGCTCCTACAACAGGGTAAGTTCTCAAGCAGCATGTTTCTTACTTTGCCCATCTGTCAATTTTGATGATTATCGATGGAAATATTTTGCCGTTGGGTTGTGTGTTTACACAGAAATTGACATTTACCAACAAATATGCAATTCTTCCAAGCCTGCCTAGTCTGCAGTTGATGGGTTTAGAGGGACACATTCACTCTTCCAGGTCCCCATGCCAGGCCTGTGCTCTCCAGGCTGTCAACTTCCCACACTGCTGGGATCCTTCCCTCATCTCCCCCACCCCCACTTCTGGGGTCCCCTCCCCACACTGTCTAACTCCACTGCTGGCAGGATCCCTTCCTGTTCCTTTTATTTCCTGTCTCCACTCTGGGCAAAAGCTCTGCACTCTTCCCACACCAGAAGCTGAACCCAGGCCACCTGGGTGAAAACCAGGAATCCTGACCACTAGCCCATATGGGACTATTGTTGCATCTGACGAAGTGGGTATTCACCCACGACAGCTCATGCTCCAATACATCTGTTAGTCTATAAGGTGCCACCGGACTCTTGGCTGCTATTATTACTACAATTCAGGCCTTGGCTACACTGGAGAGTTACAGCGCTGGTGGTGGCTTTACAGCGCTGTAACTTACTCCCCGTCCACACTGGCAAGGCACATACAGCGCTGTATCTCCCTGGCTACAGCGCTGCATGTACTCCACCTCGACGAGAGGAATAAAGAGAACAGCACTGGTGCTGCAGCGCTGGGGTGCCAGTGTAAACAGTGATTAATCTTACTACGCTGTCACTGACCTCCGGAACCTTCCCATAATGCTTTTAAGTAGAGATAACGCTCTTTGTTTTGGTGTGATGCCTGTTTGTTTTGTTGTGAGCTCGAGGCTCCCAGAGCTGCTTATCTAAAAACCAGTCCCAGCTCCTGTTTGCAGTGAATGAGCAGAGGCAGGAGGATCCCTTTGGAACGCCCACAGCTGGTGTTTGCTTGAGGAGAGAAGCAGCCCGGCGGGCACGGGGGCGGAGAGGGGTCTGTTTTGGAGCAGCTGCTTATCTGGTCTGTGAGGAAAAAACAAAGGCGGCTATTTGCATTTAGTGAATGAGAGAGGGGTGGGGGAAGGGGTTGGAACTTGCCAGGCAGGGAGCTGACACAGTGTCAGCTCCAAAAAGCCACTCGATCTGTCTCCCCCACCCTCCTCTTTTGAAAAGCACATTGCAGCCACTTGAATGCTGGGATAGCTGCCCATACTGCACCACTCCCAACACCGCAGCAAATGTTGCAAATGTGGCCACACTGCAGCGCTGGCAGCTGTCAGTGTGTCCACACTGCAGCGCTTTCCCTACACAGTTGTACGAAGACAGGTTTAACTCCCAGCGCTGTACAGCTGCAAGCATAGCCAAACCCTCTCTAAGCCGACCCCTTATGAGAGCAGCAGGGACTAGTGTGACGGGATGTCCCGATTTTTGGGTCTTTTTTCTTATATAGCTGCCTATTACCCCCACCCCCTGTCCAAGTTTTTCACATTTGCTGTCCAGTTACCCTAGCAGGGGTTGCACACAGGGCTGCATTAACCATCAGGTGCTGAGGTTTCCCTCTATCCATTCCCAGAGCCTGTGATCAGGAAACAGACATCAGGACTCCCAGGTGCTGCACAGACCATGACTGAAATCAGACCCCATATTATGCAAGGTGCTGTATAAACCCTGGCCAAGACTGGGACACCCAGGGGGTTCCCCTCAATTCCCTGAGCCTCTGCTGCCCAACTTCTTCTGACTCCCTCTGGATCACCCCCCCCCCCGCAAAAAATCCACCTTTCCAAACAGTCCTTCTTTCCCTGCCCCCTGATTCTGCTTTCACACCCTGGCACCATCTCCTCTCTTCGTCTCTCCCCCTCCAGGTGAAGCAGAGATGGAGGCAACTTCAGCCACTGGAGACAGCCCCAGCGAGCGCTGCAGCGAGCCCGGGAGGGGGGGTGTTTGCAGACACAGGAAGGGAGCAGCTGGGAGCAGGGAAGGTGGGCGGGTGCTGGGAAGAAGGAGGCAGGAGAACAAAGCCCAGAGACCCAACACTGGGCAGCTCCTGGGGGCGGGGCTCTGGCACAGCCCGGGGGCGGGGCAGCTCCTGGGGGCGGGGCTCTGGCACATTGTGACGCGGAACCCGGGCTCAGCAGCTGCTTTCGTTCTCCACGTGCTGCCAGCAGCGCTCAAGCCGCCCGAGCCGGAGCGGAGCCCCTGTTCTCAGCTGCAGCCAGGATCTGCCCCCAGCCCCGCTGGGATCCAGGTGGGGACAGAGACTGGGGCCCGGGGGTTCCCCTTGGTGTGGCTGGCGGGGGCGGGAGGGGAGAAGCCGGAGCTGCAGGCGGGGGAAGGGCGGTGGGACATTGTGACCCGGAGCCCCCGGGGAGTGAGAGACCGCGGGGGGAGGGGCGGGAAAGTGACTCTACCCCGGGGAGCCTGGGAGAAGCCTTGGAGCCGCCTCGGCCCCAGTGGAGCTGCAGCAGGATCAGCCCACCACGCTGGGAGGGGGCGGAGCCTGGGGCCCGGCGGGGGGGGGCGGTGTATTAAATCGCTCCCCATAGCAATGTGCTACTTTCGGGCACTGCGCATGCCCAGTAACAGTTGCTGAAGCCGCTGCCATTCCCCCTGCCCGGACCAGCCGTAACGTTCCGCCGGGCGCTGGGGGCAGGGCTGGAGCGGGGCGGGGGAGTAACAGGGAGCGGGGGGCGGGCTGAGCAGGAAATCGGTGGGGGGGGGTCAGGCAGCCGGAGGCAGGGTTCCAGGGGGGCTAAAGGGCACAATCCGGGCTGGGGGGAGGAGCAGGAGTTGAGCTCAGGGGGAGGCGCTGGCAGAGCCCCCCCCCTTTTGGTGTGGGGGCGGAGGTGCCGGGGGGGAGAAGCTGGAGTTGCAGGGAGGGGGAGATCACTAGAGTGGAGGGGGTAGATCTGTCTCTGTGCAGCCAGGACATTCCCGGGGTGGGGGGGGAGGTGAGTTAATTGGATCCTGTCGCTGTTTTTGCCACTTCCTCCCACACACACATTCTCTCAAGATTTAGACTCATAGACTTTAAGGTCAGAAGGGACCATTATGATCATCTAGCCTGACCCCCTTTTCTCTCTCATTATCACACGTGGCTATAAAATCCAGGGAGATTCTCCTCCCCCCCCCCAATGATCAGCTCTGTAATTGCCTCTGATTTTCCCTTTTCTCTCCATACTTCTCAAATGTCAATTTAAAATCTCTCCGATGGGTGGTGGATTTTCCCACCCATTTTATCTGAAGCGATTTGTCCTTGTTCGGGTGGGAAATTGTTGCCCTCGGTCATTCCCCAGAACATGGTCTCCCTGGAGTGGGGATGGGATGGGATGAGGTGCCCGTTCTCTGCCAGGGCAGGGAAGGAAGGAGCACATCCCCCATGGAGACTGCCCGGACCCAATTTCCCAATCCCCCTGCGGCCCCCTTCAATTGTCAAGGGAGCCTTCCACCTCCCCCTCTCCCCCATTAAATCAGCTCCTCAAAGGGCTCTGAGCTGCTCACGTGAATAGTTGCCCTGGGGCTGGTGGGGACCATCACATTCTGTTTATGTATTGGACAGTCATATAAAATCCAGTCCAACAGTCCCCCTTTTCCACTAGTTATTTAATAGCAACATCAAATCCCCTCCGATCTTGGTGGTTTTCTCTCATGTTGTCAAATGTCGTTTGTGACAGGGTTCTCTCTGCGTATCTCAAAGACTGATATAAAATACCCCAAACATTTGACCCACTTCTCTCTAGTTGTTTTATTTCTAATTGAATATGATGGGTTGTTTCCCAATGTGCTAAGATGCAGCCGCCTCTGCGGTGGATCCATGGTGGCCATTATTTGCTAGTGACAGCCCGTGGACCTTTCTTGCCCGCCAGGCCTTCCATTCTCCTGTTAAAGAAGCACCCCCCAGGCTCCCTCTGCCTGTGTGACTGGCCAGCAGGAGGTGATGTTAACTTTCTAGCCACCTCTCACACTCTGTGAGGTAACACTTGCAGGGGCAGGGAAGGTGTCTGTGTGGGGAGATTGCAGCTGAAGGGGCATTGTGGTAGGGGGAGGCCTCTGGGTGGCTGGGCAGGGGGTACCCTAGTCAGGTTGGTGGGTTGTGGAGGTTTGGGGTTTTGGGGGGGGGTGGTTGTGATGTGCCCATCCCTGAGGCTATGGGTCCTGGAGATGGGTATCGCTGGGGGCCTGGTGGCTGCAGAACAGTGGGGGTGGGTGTCTCTTGTGGGGGCAGGACAGGGAGTTAGAGGGAGCCTGGTTCTGTGCCAGGGGCTCTGTTTGTGCTTCCCCTGCTGGTTCCTGGTTTTGTTGCCCTGCCCAATGCACACAGCTGGGGGAGGGGATCCCTGGCACTAGGTCAGGGCATGCCAGGGAAGCAGAGTGAGGGGTCCCACTGTAAAGCATCAGGGGGTCACACTGGGCAGAGGAGGGGGTCCCAGGCAAATGTCAGGGTAGATCGTTCTGGAGGGTGGGGGAGTTCCTAGGCAGGCAGTGAGGGACTGAGTTCCCAGTGGGGGGTCCCTTGAGGGGGTCCCTGGCTGCTGGGAGCCCTTGGTGGGGGGAACCCTTTGGGATTCCCAACCTGGCAATCATGGTGTGGTGGGGGTTCTCTGGCCGGTGGGGCTTTGAGGGGTATCTGGGGTCCCTGGCCAGGGACTCTGGGGGCTGCGTCCCAGGGAATATCTGATGGGATCCTGGCTGGGGGGTGTCTGGGGCCCCTGGCTGGGGGGTCTGGGCTCTGGGTACTAGGGGGTGTCTGGGGGCTGCTGCTAACCATGATCCTTCTCTCTGGTCAACTTGTGCCAGAGTCCTGGCTCCAAGCACTGCCCGGCATTCCCCAGTCACGTGCCCTGTCACTGTGAAAACTTTCTGTCCACTTATCAAACACTGTTAGTGTGAAATCACAGATTTTACTTTTCTCCTCTTTTGAAAACTGCAGGAACTTTCGGTTCCGTTTGGAAAATTTGGGGTCAGTGTCTGTGGGAATCCCCCACAGTGACTCCTTTGGTTCTGCTCTTTTCTAGCCTTGTGTTCAGAGAAGGGGTGAGGGGAGGGAGAAGGGAGGTTAAAAATGTGCCTGTGGACTTAGCCTGGCAGGAGGGGCCAGGTCTAAATTGTAATAAACAGATTGAGCATTTCCCAGCATGACAGAATCTAGGGTGTCTGTCTGCAGGGAAAGGGCCTGGAGGAATTATGATGTGAAATTAACTAAAACAGGTTCTGAAACGCCCACAACTGCCCTTCTCCCCCAGACAGGCTGCAGAATGACGTCCATGTTTTGCTCCAGCTCATCCCAGCCTGACGTGGGACAGGGAAGAGAAATGGCTGCAGTGGAGTCAGTTAAGGTAGAGATTATCGGGGGGTTGCTGGTGGGTTCCTGCTGGAGGAAAGGGAGAGCAAATACACCAGAGGTGGGAAGGTTTGCACAGTCTGGTTTGGAGGTTGGAGCGGGGCGGGAAATTCACAGCATGGGGAAAGGAGGAGGCCAGGGTGTGGCAAACCTACTGGGAGTTATTTACTAAGTGGCCTAGATTCTAGGAACAGACCCAGGAGGTTTGGAGGTGGAAATGCCCTAATTTGTGAAGAAAGAAAATAGCCCATCTACATGGAGCTAGTCAAACTGACCAGACTCCTAGTACTGGAGCCTGACCTCACTAACCAGCGGCTGCTGTGAGATATGAAGGGGGCACCCATGAGTCAGGCTTATTGGAGCTGCCTCTCCCTTCATATCCCGCTCCTCACAATGAGGAGGGTGTTGGGCTTCCTACCAGTGAGCTCTCCCTGGACCCTGCTAGGGGCTCCATCTCCTGTATCAGTTGGTGGCTAGTAGGGGGGTGATGGATCTGCTGGGAGAGACAAGGGGCTCTCTCTTCATCCCCTCACCCTGGTATTTGCTGGATACTCTGAGCGAGGTCGAGGTGGGACTCTCCGGACTATGATCCACCCAGAGCTTCCATTTGATTCACTCCTCTCTGCCACAAATAGTGGGACTGTGAGTGGGGCAGCAAGTCCTTAGTGTTGGACTCTTGCTCTTTCAGGGGCTGGTGACCTTCAAGGAGGTGGCTGTGTATTTCACTAGGGAAGAGTGGGCTCTGCTGGACCCCGCTCAGAGAGCCCTCTACTGGGATGTCATGCAGGAGAACTATGAGACGGTGGTCTTGCTGGGTAAGGGTTCCTGTCCCTTCTGTTCTTGGAAGGGGAAATGAAGAGTGAATGTTCATGCCATCCCCACAATGCCACCTCTACTCTGTCCTGTTTCAGCATCACCCCAATAGGCCAGTGACACACATACTACCAGAGACCCTCCTCTGCTGCAGAACACTTTTGGAACAGAGCACAGGAGCCGTATCACACAGTATCAAATATCTCCTGTTTGCTCAAGTGAAACTGGGGGTTATGTCTGGCATAACTGTCCCATACCCCTAATCATTTTTGTTGCCCTTTTCTGAACCTTTTCCAATTCCAATATATCTATTTTTGAGATGGGGCGACATCTGCATGCAGTATTCAAGATGTGGGTGTATCATGGATTTATTTGCTGTTTTTACAAATATGATCTATGATATATCCTGTCATATCTATCCCTTTCTTAATTATTTCCTACATTGTTCACTTTTTTTCACTGCTGCTGCACATTGAGTGGATGTTTTCAGAGAACTATCCACAGTGACTCCAAGATCCATCTCTTGAGTGGAAACAACTAATTTAGACCCCATCATTTTGTATGTATAGTTGGG
>NW_022059911.1:0-43115 GCF_007399415.2 Gopherus evgoodei | reverse complement strand
CTCTTATCTTGCTGCTCAGAGCAGCATGTCTAGCAGCTGTGCCACCGGTCGGAGCCAGACATCCTGCTGCGCTGCTCTGCAGGTGCACGCAGCCCTGCTGCCCAGAGAACTGCCCATGCGGCAGCATAGCTGCAGATGAGGGAGGACAGCTCCTTGGCTGGGAGCTCAAGGGCCCAGCAGGACGGTACTGCGGGCTGGATGTGGCCCGCGGGCCATAATTTGCCCACCTCTGCTTTAGGGACTCCTGTAGCACAGCACCCCCAGCTGCACCCTGCCGTGAGGTGGGTTATAATGCTTTCACGTTAACAGATGCATTCACAGAGAGCACAACTGGATACAAAGCAGTTTCTACCCCAAGATTACATGCAAATACTGCATCCCACACGCGGGCAGAGTTAGGGCTGTGCAGGAATACAGGCCTACATTAGGCCTGAGTCAACTGTGGTTTTAAACTGAGCTTGGATGTTAGCATAAGCGAGAGGCCGAAAGAACATATGACCAAAAAGACCTGAGATCATGAGAAAAGAAAAGGGTTGTTTGTGTTAAACTAGTAGTGACCCTTGAAATACAGCAGTATCTTATTTAAGGGTTGGGTTGAGGTCATCAAAATAAAGAAAATATGGTTAATTCGGTTAATATTATATAAGTTGTTTAAAAAATGCTTAGTCCAGTTGGTGGGATGAAATATGGCAAAATTAGATAAGAAGACAACGTTGAAGAAAGAGGCCCCATGATTAATCTTGTCTTGAGTGGGTCAGAAATAAGGGTTCAGCCCCAACTGCCTCTTCTGGCTTTAGCTAAGTGTCAAGATCCAGCAATGACATAACTTGTTCATTATAGTATATAAAAGACAAGGTATGTAGCGGTTTCTTTGTCAGAGATTTTTCTTACCCCTGTGGAAGCACATCATGATGGGAAAGTATCTCCCGAGCCTGATCCTCTTTTGGGTATTTGGACAATGCTTATAACTGAATTATTGCTAGGAGGTACAGTATAGGTGGGCATATGCTTGTATTTGTATTTGGGATGTAATCAACACTGAGTGACCTTTGGATCAATAAAGGAATATTTGTGTGGAAACTGAGTCATGGTAAACTTTAATAAATGTATTAGGACATTTTTTCCTCAACAGGCTCACTATGCTACATTGCCCAGGAGAGCAGTGGGGTGTGCAACTTCATCATTTCCTCAACATGAAGGGCCTAATCCTGCAATTTTCCACAGTTGGGTAGTGTATCTTTTGTTATGGAATTTAAAGTTACATCATCAGATGACATCACCTTCCATAAAAGACTGAGTTTAAAAAAAAAAAAAAAAAAGAGCCCAGCTTCTTGTGCTGGCCTTGGCCTGACCCTAGTGCTCCTATGGCTAGAATGCAGCTGCATTTACACTCTGAATGTGAACAAGGAGAGATTGTTGACCTTGCTGCCAACATTACATACCTCTCTCAGGAAGATCTGTGTGTAGATACAGGAAGGGGTAAGTAAACCATCTTATGCAGTTGCATAGCAGGGATACACTGGTAGAGCTTTGAACAGAACCAAGCCCCCAAAATTTCTTGACTCCAGTGTCCTACCCCTAGACCATGTTGCCTATCAATGTTTTCCTGATCACAAGCTAGATAGATGCAGTGTGTCTCATAGGTAAAAAATATGGTTCTATTCTTGGCTCAACCACTCACCTGCTTGCTGACCTTGGGACAAGTCATTTCTCCTCTCTGGGCCTCTGTTTCTCCACCTCCCCTCCCCCTGCCCAACCTTTCTCTTGCATGTTTACATTTTAAGCCTTTGAGGACTACAAGTGTCTCTTCCAGTATGTCTGCAAAGTGCCTAGAAGAATGGGACACTAATCTTGGGGTCCTTCAATATTCATACTCATGTAAATCATGAGGAAGCGAGTCAATTTACTGTTCTATAGCATGTTAAATAAGGCCCATGAAAAGTCAAACAAACTTATCTTCAAATCTCCAAACTGACCAGCAGTGAGGTTTGGGCTCTGTTGTTATTTCATTGCTAGCACTTCCCATAAAACTAACTGAGTTCTGATCTCATTTGTCTTGTGGCAATCAGTAATAGTTAATGATTAAAACACAATTTGAATTAATAATATAATATATGCATACTCTATTGTGAGAGTTCCCCTGCATACTGTATCAAAGCAGAACAATTTTATACTAACATATTACTTACGTTGTAAGGTCTTTGGAGAAGTGACTGTCTTTTTGTTATGTGTTTATACAGTGCCTAGCACAATGGGGACTTGGTCCATGATTGGAGCTCTTAGGTGCTACTGCACTACAAATCATTATAATCATCATGGAGTAATTCAGAGTACAAAATGGTCGGGAGATCAGCTCCCAAAGGGGACAGTGAAGATAAATAATAAAAACTGCCATCCTGCCTGATGAAGCAATGCATCCTTTGGAGTGTGTGAGATCAACATCTTCTGTTCCAGATGTGCATGAGGAAGTGGTCCTTGGTGCAGGTAGTTGGTGAGATCTGTACAGAGACACTCCCCAATTTCAGTAAGTGTAAAATTTTCCAATTTTAAGTTCATGCTCTTCTTCCAACTGTTTAATGCCACTTCCTTCTAGGAGCATTTAAGAATCAAGCCCTGCGATCCCTTACTTCAGTGGGGTTATTCATTCACCCACTCCCATAAAGATTTACACAGTTGTGTATGGAGATGGTTATTCTGGAATAATTTTTCCTGATTAACTCCTGGTGTGGATGCTCTTATTCTGGAATAAAAGTGTCTTTGTTTTTTATCTAAATTTTCCATAAAGGGGAAAAAAATCTTCATATTACCTTTGATTTGGAGTATGATCCTCTGTGTCCCTTTCTCATAATCTGCTCTGGACCAATGGCTCATTAGGTAGGTGTCATGATATTGTCTCTGCCTTTCTCCCACAGTCTGAGAACACTTTTTCCACCTTGCTTTTCATAAGATGTCTTTTATAGTTCTTGATAGTTTGCAGAATCTCTTGCTCTTAATCCTATTTGGTATACTGGAGATGAAGGTTTCTCTCCATCACAATCTTTCCTCTGTCACATTGGCTGCATAATCACTGCCAGAGCTGTGTGAATTTTTTTCAGATGGAACTTCTTCCCACTAAAAACTGTGTATTCAAGTCAAGCAAAACAGTTCATGAATTCAGGTTGAATTCAGAAAAATGTTGTACCCCCCCAAAAAAAATACTGAAACATTTTGATTTTTCAATTTGGAATGACTTTTAATTTCAAATTTTATTTCCATTTTGTGTTTTAAAAACAGTAAAGAAGACTCCTCAAAAATTAAATGAAATATTTCATTTTGGGTGAAACTAAATGTTTTGTTTGACCTAAAATTAATGTTTTTGACTTTTTCATTCCACTGAAAAATATGGATTTTTTTGTTTTGTGTCAATCCAATTCCCTCCCCCCCAAAAAAATTTCATCAATACTCTCTGTGCTTAAATTTTTTGTGCCTCCCAGTTTCCACTTCTAGTTTGTGATTCCCCATTCTGTATTTGATGAGAAGTCTGCCTTCGCTTTGCACATGTCACTGTGGTGAGGAGTTTGCAAATCTGATCATTCCATGCAGAGATCTGTAGGCATCTGGATTGTTGCTGTTTTTGAGTTGTTCTTCTAGTGAGTCATATATTGGTAATTTGGTTGGCACAGCACCAAGCATATTGTTGGTCCTTAACAAATACATATATAAATATGAATCTCCATATTAGCAGGTCATTTTTTCCATAACAAAATTGCTGCTTGTTTAGTCATTTGAAGATAGAGGGCAGTTGCAAAATTTTGATCTTAAGTTGGATTTGAATTTCAGACACCTCAAATATGGGGGTGGTAGGATCTCACGTGTAGATTGGGACAGTATGAGTTAGGAATCATTTCAAACACATCACATCTTGAGCTTTTTGCAATGCATGGTTTGATTCACATCCTTTTCTATTCAGGTCAGTGCAATCCATGCTTTATGAGCCCTGACCCAAATTACCACAGATATTGAGTGCCTCCACTTTTGGATGACCAGCTTGGGACAACTTAGCTTGAATTTCAGACATCTTATAGGTCTTGCTTACTTGTACTCCACTACACCACTTTTAGGACCAGTGTAGCTCCTTTGAAATTCCAGGGCGGTGTAAATCCACATAACTAATTTACACCAGATGATTCTGGCCTATTGGACCTACACAGGCATAATGCTATAGAAACTCAGGGGTGAATCAGACCCAAAGCAATTCCATTTGCATTGAGCTTGCGAGGGAGTGAAGAGTCACACAAAATCACTGGTCTCTTTTACAGTTTTATAGACTCACAGACTCTTAGACTCTAGGACTGGAAGGGATCTCAAGTGGTCATCGAGTCCAGTCCCCTGCCCTCATGGCAGGACCAAATACTTTCTAGATCATCCCTAATAGACATTTATCTAACCTACTCTTTAATATCTTCAGAGATGGAGATTCCACAACTTCCCTAGGCAATCTATTCCAGTGTTTAACTACACTGACAGTTAGGAACTTTTTCCTAATGTCCAATCTAAATCTCCCTTGCTGCAGTTTAAGCCCACTGCTTCTTGTTCTATCATTGGAGGCTAAGGTGACCCTGTTTTCTCCCTCCTCCTGATGACACCCTTTTAGATACCTGAAAACTGCTATCATGTCCCCTCTCAGTCTTCTCTTTTCCAAACTAAACAAACCCAATTGTTTCAGCCTTCCTTCATAGGTCATGTTCTCAAGACCTTTAATCATTCTTGTTGCTCTTCTCTGGACCCTCTCCAATTTCTCCACATCTTTCTTGAAATGCGGTGCCCAGAACTGGACACAATACTCCAGTTGAGGCCTAACAAGCGCAGAGTAAAGCGGAAGAATGACTTCTCGTGTCTTGTTTACAACACAGCTGTTAACGCATCCCAGAATACACATTTTTTTGCAACAGTATCACACTGTTGACTCATATTAAGCTTGTGGTCCACTATGACCCCTAGATCTCTTTCTGCCATACTCTTTCCTAGACAGTCTCTTCCCATTCTTTATGTGTGAAACTGATTGTTCCTTCCTAAGTGGAGCACTTTGCATTTATCTTTATTGAACTTCATCCTGTTTACCTCAGACCATTTCTCCAATTTGTCCAGATCATTTTGAATTCTGACCCTGTCCTCCAAAGCAGTTGCAATCCCTCCCAGTTTGGTATCGTCTGCAAACTTAATAAGCGTACTTTCTATGCCAACATCTAAATCGTTGATGAAGATATTGAACAGAGACGGTCCCAAAACAGACCCCTGTGGAACCCTACTTGTTATAACTTTCCAGCAGGATTGGGAGCCATTAATAACTAATCTCTGAGTACAGTTATCCAGCCAGTTATGCACCCACCTTATAGTAGCCCCATCTAAGTTGTACTTTCCTAGTTTAGCTATAAGAATATCATGTGAGACCGTATCAAATGCTTTACTAAAGTCTAGGCATATCACATCCAATGCTTCTCCCTTATCCACAAGGCTTGTTATTCTGTCAAAGAATGCTATCAGATTAGTTTAACACGATTTGTTCTTTACAAATCGATGCTGGCTATTCCCTAACACCTTACCACCTTCTAAGTGTTTGCAGATGATTTCTTTGATTACCTGCTCCATTATCTTCCCTGGCACAGAAGTTAAACTAACTGGTCTGTAGTTTCCTGGGTTGTTTTTATTTCCCTTTTTATAGATGGGCACTATATTTGCCCCCTTCCAGTCTTCTGGAATCTCCCTCGTCTCCCATGATTTCCCAAAAATAATAGCTAGAGGCTCAGATACCTCCTCTATTAACTCCTTGAGTATTCTAGGATGCATTTCATCAGTTCCTGGTGACTTGCAGGCATCTAACTTTTCTAAGTGATTTTTTACTTGCTCTTTTTTTATTTTATCTTCTAAACCTACCCTCTTCCCGTAAGCATTCACTATATTAGACATTCCTTCAGACTTCTCAGTGAAGACCGAAACAAAGAAGTCATTAAGCATCTCTGCCATTTCCAAGTCTCCCGTTACTCTTTCCTCCTCCTCACTGAGCAGTGGGCCTACCCTGTCCTTGGTCTTCCTCTTGCTTCTAATGTATTGATAAAAAAAGTCTTCTTGTTTCCCTTTATTCCCATAACTAGTTTGAGCTCATTTTGTGCCTTTGCCTTTCTAATTTTGCCTCTGCATTCCTGTGTTATTTGCCTATATTCGTCCTTTGTAATCTGACCTAGTTTCCATTTTTTATATGACGCCTCTTTATTTTGTAGGTCACGCAAGATCTCGTGGTTAAGCCAAGGTGGTCTTTTGCCACATTTTCTATCTTTCCTAACCATCGGAATAGCTTGCTTTTGGGCCCTTAATAGTGTCCCTTTGAAAAACTGCCAACTCTCCTCAGTTGTTTTTCCCCTCAGTCTTGATTCCCATGGGACCTTACCGATCAGCTCTCTGAGCTTACCAAAATCCGCCTTCCTGAAATCCATTGTCTCTATTTTGCTGTACTCCCTTCTACCCTTCCTTAGAATTGCAAGCTCTATGATTTCATGATCACTTTCACCCAAGCTTCCTTCTACTTTCAAATTCTCAACGAGTTCCTCACTATTTGTTAAAGTCAAGTCGAGAACAGCTTCCCTGTTTTGGCCTTATGGGACTGCGTCAAAGTTAACAATACACAGAGCTGTCTGTCTGAAAGGTGAGTTTTCAAAGTGCCCAAAGTCCACATGCATAGGCAGACCCACTTGAAAATTAGACAGAGTAGTTTAGAAATAAATAGTTTTCTAAACCTGGAGTCATTTGGTTAAGGAATTCATGAGATACATCCCCGCTCAGTCCCAAATTAACCTTGTTTGAAAATTTGCAGGATCTCATAACACATTTTAGTCACAAAACTGGGGGGAGGAACGATCAAAAGCCACAGAAAACATCCATCACTGAACTGCTCTTAAGATCCAGCACAGAGTACCCAGAAATTCAAACTTTATTAGATATTCATTCAGGTTCCAAGAAATGTTGCACAGGACAGCTCTGAGGATTAGTAAATTAGAGACACAAATTGCTGCAATTTGTAAAAAAGACAGCATTCTTAGCTTCTTAAAATTCACAGGAAGACTCAGATTATCTGGAGAAATTGTATGACAGTGGAGGACGGTAGAGTGGGGGAAAATATTCTGTGACAACTTATTGTTTCCTTTTCTTCTTCAGGATGAAAACTAGCCAAAAAACAGTGGGAAGAAACAGCACAACAATCACTGGATTCATTCTCCTTGGTTTTTCTGACATTCCCAGCCTGCAGCATTTATTGTTTTCAGTGTTTCTGGTCACCTACATAGTCACCTTGGCTGGAAACCTTCTAATCATTGTCCTCACATTGGCTGACCCAGCCCTTCACACCCCCATGTATTTCTTCCTCAGGAACCTGTCCCTCTTGGAGATGTGCTACACATCAGTCAATGTCCCCAAGATGCTTGGAAATCTGTTGTCTAGGGATAAAGCCATCTCTTTCATTGGCTGTGCTATGCAAAGATATTTCTCTTTTTTCCTTGGTGGGTCAGAGTGTTTTCTCTTGGCGTGCATGGCCTACGATCGCTATGTTGCAATATGCAAGCCTCTGCATTACCCCGTGGTTATGAACAGGAAGGTGTCCACTGGACTGGCTGCGGGATCCTGGCTCAGTGGTCTCCTCATGTCCTTCGGTCACACCAGCATGGTATTCACTCTACCCTTCTGCAGATCCCACGAGATTAATCATTTCTTCTGTGACATCCCTCCACTGCTGAAGCTGGCGTGTGGAGACACCTCTCACAATGAAATGGCTGTCTTCATCATGGCTTTTTTCTTTGTCATCTTCCCCTTCATGCTGATCCTCATTTCCTATGTCTGCATCATCTCCACCATCCTGAGGATGCCATCGGGAGAGGGCAGGAGGAAGTCCTTCTCCACCTGCTCCTCACACCTCGTAGTGGTGACACTGTTCTATGGCTCTGCTTGCATTATGTATCTGAAGCCCAATTCCTCCTACTCAGCAGACACAGACAAGTTTCTCTCTCTGTTCTACACAGTCATCACGCCGATGCTAAACCCCATCATCTACAGCCTGAGGAACAAGGAGGTGAAGGGAGCATTCTGGAGAATGGTGTGGAGAAGAAGGTTCCATTGAATAAAGGAAATTGCTTGACTGCAGATGTCTCCAGCTCAATTCTTTTAAGGGCTTTATATCTATGTTAAGACCTTATCTGGCCCCCTTATCATGGTAACTGAGCACCTCACAATCTTTAATGGATTTAATGTCACATTGCCTCTGTGCAGTAGGAAAATGCAATAATTTAAGTTTTAAAGATGGAGCTGTGACAGGTTGAATCACAGAAACCCCTTTGGGGACTGCCACCTCATGTCCTGAGACTACCCCTGAGCCTGTTTCCCTTGGCAGATAAAGACTTCAGTGCCCTGCCTGGTTTGAGCCAGACACGCTTGCCTGCTGCAAACAGAGACCCAGATCTGAACAACGTCCCTGAAAAGTAGGCTTAATTGAAAACAGCTTAAGAAGTGTTCCTGTCGCCAACACTCAGATGCCCAACTCCCAGTGGGGTCCAAACCCTAAATAAATCCATTTTACCCTGTATAAAGCTTATACAGGGTAAACTCATAAATTGTTCACCCTCTATAACACTGATAGAGAGATATGCACAGCTGTTCCCCCCACCCCCAGGTATTAACACATACTCTTGATTAATTAAGAAGTAAAAAAAATGATTTCTTATATACAAAAAAGTAGGATTTACTTGATTCCAAGTAATAGACAGAACAAAGTGAATTACCAAGCAAAATCAAACAAAACAAGTCTATGCCTAATACAGTAAGAAAATGATTACAGATGAAATCTCACCCTCAGAAATGTTCCAGTAAGCTTCTTTTACAGACTAGCCTCCTTCTAGTCTGGGTCCAAAAAAATCACTCACATCCCTCATGGTTGCTGTCCTTTGTTCCAGTTTCTTTTAGGTATCCATTGGGGGTTCAGAGGCTATCTCCTGAGTCAGCGGAGGACAAAATGGAGGAGGTTCCAGGGGCTTAATTTAGACTCTCATGGGTGATCCCCCTCCTCTCTCCTATCCAGAATTCAGTTCCAAGATGGAGTTTTAGAGACACATGGGCAAGTCACATGTCCATGCATGACTCAGAACTTACAGGTAGTGGTCATTGTTCACATGCTATCTTGAATGTCCTCAGGTAGACTTCGTATGTGGATTGGAGCTTTCCAAGATCCATTGTCCATTAAATGTTTCTTGACTGGACACTTAACTTGCAAATTCCTTTCTAAAGAAGCTGACCAAATGCCTTACTAAGGCTATTTAAAATTAACCAAGTACACAGCCAATATTCATAACTTTGAATACAAAAATGTTACAGGCATACAAATAGGATGAACATATTTAGTAGATCATAACTTTTGCAGAGAAATGTTACATAGCATATGTAGCTTAAAACATCTCAGTTATGTCTTATATACATTCATAACCCTGTTCCCATAAAGCATTATGGGGTATAACATCACAGGAGCATTGAGGTACAATGGCCAAATTTCAAAAGGTGTTTAGGTTTCTCAGTATGCAGATAGGTGTCTAATGGGACTTTCAGAAATGCTTAAGCTGTTTAGGCACCTAATTCCCATTGACCTAGCTACATTTGTGAATCCCAGTAGGCATCCATCTGCATCCTTATGTACCTAAATAAATACCTTTGAAAGTCTGTCTAAGATTGTTAAAGGTATAGATGATGCTGTGGTCATCCTAACTGATTTAGGAGTCTAAGTCTCATTTTCAAAAATGGAGTAACGCACTTAGGAGCCTAAATCCATGTGATTGTAAATGAGATTTTGTCTCCTAAGTGCCTAAATCTCTTTTTAAAATGAGACAGACTCCTAAATCAGTTAGGTGTTGCAATTCTGAGTAAGCAACATCTAAATACTTTTATAAATTGGAGCTTGATGTCCTTTTAAAATTTTTCTCAAGAGTCTAAATTTTTAAAGGTATTTAGGTCCCTAGTGTGATTTTCAAAAGCCCCTGGGCACCTAAAATCCATTTATTTCAATATCTGAATACCTTTCAAAACCCGTGCCTATGTTATTTGTCACATGAGAAATCTGTGGCAGAACAGGGAGCTGAATGCATGTCTTCTGAGTCCCAGGCTAACACCATAACCCCTGCACCACACTTCCTTTCTCGTCCATCTTCTCAGCTCATGTAGACTTGTATAATTCTGGAATAAGGCCACTGAAGTCAATTAGTGAAAGCAGAGTAAATCTGGTGTGACACCACAGCTGTTGATCTGAAAACTGGTTAGTGATGCAACCACATTAAAGATTAAGCTGGAGAGACAAAAAGAGGGAATGCATTAATTCTGGAGATGCAGCATTTTGCACACCACCAGAGATCACTCTTTCCCATTAATATTTACTCCATCCCAAGATTCAAGGAGATTCTGTGGGGTGAAATTTGGCTGCACAGGTTTTGAGAGTTGGTCTGGGACCTAGAGAGCCTTAGAGAAACACAGAGTCCATGTCCAGCAGACACACTTAATATTCAGTTTTTTATCCATTACCCTTGATCCCAGACTCTTCTCTACTTATCACTGTAGCAACATTAGTGGAGTGTTAAAGTTGCACATAGTGCCTTGCTTAAGAAGTCAGAGTTAAGGCTACATATTCCTTATCACATAAGAAACTATATTCTATCACACAAGGGAGCAGAGTTTAGGTTATACATGATTTATCATAGAAAATTTCATCCAGTCCAGGTTTATATGTCTTTAACTTCTACTCAAATAGAGTACAAGCAACAGCAGAGTCTCAGAAAGAGTATCTCCCATAATTCCCCTTTCCCAAACTATTCTCTAGAACCAAATTTTTTACATCAGGAGAACCATCTGGTCAAAGAAGGAAAAGGTAACCATCTGCTTCCTAGCAAAGAGAAAATTTCTTCCACAGCTGCATACAAAAGTCCCAAAACTGCAAGAAGCTGATTGTTCTGGCTTCCTATTGATCTAAGTAGTCCTGGACTTTGGTATATTGACAAGATCCAAAATCAAACTCCCGTATCTCCACACCCCTACATATTGTCTGCTTTGGACACCTTTTCTGGGCTTCAAGTCACACCAGCTGAGGCAAGTGTTCTTCATGCATTCCTCAGAGTGAAGCTGAGGACCTGGCCTCAGCAAAATCTGCATTGTAAACCAAGGTAACTCTGCTGGGGTCAATGGAGTTAATTTCTGTCTCCTCATCCCAATGTGAATCAGGAATAACTACAATGTAATCAGTGGATCTGATTCTTCTCACACTCAGTTGGGCGAGAATCAGGAATAGCTTAATGAATGCCCAAAGGCATGCTGCTATGCTTATTCATCCCAAAGTGAATCAGCTCAATGAAAGGCAACGATCCTTATTCTTTTTTCAGTTACACTGGTGTTTAATTAGGCTAAATCTGCTGTAGTTAGTAGCCTAGTTTATCTGCTTTGTCCCATACTGTGCCATGCATAACACCAGTAACTTGCCAGGAGGAAGGAAAGATCGCTGCAAGATGCTGACAGATGCTTTTATGGCTCTCTGTTCTCTAGGCCAATTTGAAGGTCTGTTCAGCTTGTTTCCACTTAGAGTACCCTCTGGGTTTCCCTAAATTGCAGTAACATGATTATGGTGTCAAGAGACCCTTCCAAAAAAACCTCATGGACAAGCCAGCTGTTTCTAGTTTCTTCTACATCCAGATCTGGCATTCATCCTGTGCATGGGAAATATGCAGCAGGCTGATTAAATTGGTTTAATGGACCCTTTGCACTGCTGGAGTGTTGAAAAAGTGCTGGAGTGGGGATAGAATATGGCCAAATTGAGTTACACTGATTTAAATCTGGTGTAAATGAGAGATCTTCCTCCTGCACCCCAAGTTTCCAATCTGACCTCAGTTTGCAGTGTTTTTTGAAGGCTTTTCTTATTTTCATCCCTACGAGTTCACACACACAAAGACAAGACTAATTAATTTTTCCTCTTGTTCATCTTGTGAGAATCAGTAATAATTAATAATGAATGAAAATGCATGCACTGCTACCAGATGACACCCACATACTGCATCAAAGCAGAATAATCATGGAGCTGCCTAGTCCATCAATGATTTGTCACAATATGAAATGCTTCAGTGACTGTTTCCCAAGGAATACAATGCAGATAAATAAAACACATTCATCCTATCAGATAGACACATGCACCCTTTGGAGTTAGTGAAGACGTTCCAGATATAGATTTGGAATCTTGGTTCTGCAGTGAAATTTGAAAGCATTCGATCTCTATGTGCCTATAACATGATATTTCAGTAAGTACCACTCTGTAGTTAATTATCTTCTTTCCATTTGTTAATAGTGTGATCCTATTTCTAGGGACATTTCAAGGGTCCAATCCTGCAAACACTTTTTGGTGTGTCTATACTGCAGCAAGAAGTGAAATTTTGAACTTGGACAAATATACCCACTCTAGCTTTGATCAAGCTAGTGCACAAAAAATAGCAATGTAGTGGCAGCTACATGGTTGCCACGATGGACTAGCTTCCTGAATCCATACCCTGGTTTTCAGATGGGATAGGACTCAGGATGGGTAGCTCGTCTCCCTGCTTGTGCAGCTATGGCTAAAATGCTATTTACAACATGTCAGCTTTGTAAAAGTTACAGCGGGTATGTCTACCTGAGCTAGAAATTACTCCTCCAGCTCCAGTGTAGACATACTCCTAGATATACAAAATTAGGTGTGTTCTTAATCAGGTAGGCTAAGCCACGATCACTAACTTGGTATAAAATAGCAGTGAAGACACAGGAACTTGGCATTTAACTCAGGTTAGGAGCTTGAGCTGTAGCCTATAAGTGAGCCTGGGGCTGGATTTGAATTGATAACCCAAGTTAAAAGCTGAGTTGCCATATCTGCACTGCTGCTTTAAACCAAGTTCACTAATAATGGTTAGCTAACCTGAGTTAAGAACACTTTTTTTGCAGAGCAACTGTACTTCATGTCTGTGATGTTATTTCTTGGAGTAATCTATAAAATACAAAAAGTTACTTACAAGCATGTGTCTGTGTTTACATTTGGAAGGCTACTGTGCTTTAGTAAAGTTTGATTTGTAGATAGGGTGACCAGACATCCCAATTTTATAGGGATAGTCCTGATGTTTGGGGCTTTTTCTTATATAGGTGCCAATTACCCCCCACTCCTGTCCTGATTTTTCACACTTGCTATCTGGTCACCCAATTTGTAGACCAGCCACATTAAGGTTCCTATTTACACTGCTCTGCTGTGTCTGGAACAGAACAGAATCAGATTTTAGATATTCTATGCAATGAGCACAGATAGGAAGGAACAATCAGTTGCACACATACAAAATGCAAAATGACTGCCTAGGAAGGACTACTGCGGAAAGGAATCTGGAGATCTGGAGTTATAGTGGATCACAAGCTAAATATGAGTCAACTGTGTAACTGTTTCAAAAAAGAAGCAAACATCATTCTGGGATGTATTAGCAGGAGTGTTATAAACAAGACACAAGCAGTAATTCTTCTGCTCTATTCTGCGCTGATTAGACCTCAGCTGGAGTATTGTGGCCAGTTCTGGGTGCCACATTTCAGGAAAGATGTAGACAAACTGGAGAAAGTCCAGAGAAGAGCAACAAAAATTGTTAAGGTCTAGAAAACATGACCTATGAGGGAAGATTGAAAAAAATGGGTTTGTTTGTTTAGTCTGGGGAAGAGAAGATAAAGGGGGGACATAAGAGTTTTCAAGTACATAAAACATCGTTAGAAGGAGGAGGGAGGTAACTTGTTCTCACTAACCTGTGAGGATAGGACAAGAAGCAATGGGCTTAATTGCATCAAGGGTGGTTTAGATTGGACATTAGGGAAAATCTTCCTGTCAAGGTAGTTAAGCAGTGGAATAAATTGCCTAGGGAGGTTGTGGAATCTCTGTCATTGGAGATTTTAAAGAGCAGGTTGGACAAACACCTGTCAAGGATGATTTAGAGAATACTTAGTCCTGCTGTGAGTGCAGGATGACCTCTCAAGGTCCCTTCCAGTTCTACAATTCTGTGAAAATGGAATTGTATGAGTGAGAAGCAGTAATTTTCTCATTGAAATAATTGGCAGAGACCTGCTAAAAAAGAGATTGTCTGCTGGAAACAACTTAAGCCATCCACTCTGAAAACATTTACCTACATAGTTTAGTTCATATTAGCAGCCTTTAGAAACCAGGGCCAAATTTTTAAAGGTATTTAGGCACCTAAAGGTGCAGATAGGCACCCAGATATCTCAGATAACCAGTGTAAGTATAATTACTTAG
This sequence comes from Gopherus evgoodei, assembly GCF_007399415.2. Lineage (NCBI taxonomy): Eukaryota > Metazoa > Chordata > Testudines > Testudinidae > Gopherus > Gopherus evgoodei. The sequence goes on along the minus strand of NW_022059911.1, from coordinate 28,774 downwards.
TGTTTGCAGGAATAAGGATACGAATAAGAACCTGACTAGTGTATGTCATCTACAGAGGAGAGTTAAAGTTGTTTGGGTGCTCTAATTGAATGTCCATTCATTAACATATCTTCTTTAAGTGTAATCTCAATTTGCTAGGTTTGCAATTATTTTTTGCAGGGAAGGGTGGATAATAATATATCTGTAATGTTTTTGTATGCTTAAATTGTTGATATATATTCTTAGTGGTAACTGCATATTGAGTTATTATTTCAAATATTTGTTTTTGAAATAGTGCAAATTTTCTCACTATCATTCATATTTTTACCCTTTCACCACCTTTTTTGCACTGGAAAAAGGAGAGTAATTTAAGTACTTATGGAAAGTAAAAAAAAGATTCCCTTCTCTATTCACTTACTTTTTCCCACTACTAGAAAAAAAACTTGGGAAAAAAAAACAGAATAATGAAACAAAAGTTGAGGGAAAATACTTTACTTTTGTTTGCTTCTCTGTACAGGAAAGTTGTGAATCAAGTTTTAAAATGGAAGGGAAAATGTTTTCCCTATAACTTTCTCTATTTTCAATTTCCCTCAGATAACTAACTGGAAAAAAAGTGAAAAAGTATATTGGAAAAAGAGGTGAAAAATCTGGAAATTTGAAATGAACATTTTCCCGTAGTAAAACAGGGTAAGTGAAGAATTTTGAATGAAGTGAAAATGCCTCATTTTACTTATTTATTTGGAAAGACTATAAATAAATAAATCCCCAATGGAATCCACACTTTTTTTTAAACCAGTATTTTTATACATCTCCTTGAATATTTGGAAGATTCTCTCTCCCCCACTATTTGGCATTCCAAATACCACATCACCATGAGTAGGATTCTGGAAAGAATTACCCCTTCTGATTTCACATTACTGAATGTCTTCACTTACGTACTTTCACCATAAAATGGGACAAAGAGTCCTATGGAACCTTATAGACGAACAGAAGTATTGGAGCATAAGCTTTCGTGGGCGAATACCCACTTAATCTGACATACTCCATACTCATACTCCAGTACGTCTATTAGTCTATAAGGTACCACAGGACTCTTTGTTGCTTTTTTCAGATCCAGATTAACACGGCTACCCCTCTGATACTTTTACCATGAGAGGTTAAAGTTTATTATTATTATTATTAATTGGTATTGTTATTGCTATTGGTGTCAATTTCATTATAATACAATATTAATGACTATAATCTCCTCAGAGCATAACTTGTCTCAGGAGCTTTACAAGACATAAAAGGAACAGAGGGTCATCTCCTCAGTCGGTGTAAATTGGAATCAATAAGCCAAGTCCTCACCTGGTGCAAAACCAGCCATCGCTCCACTGGAATCAATGGGTCAGATCCCCACCTGGTGTAAGTCAGCCATAGCTCCATTGGAGTCAATGGGGCCAGATCTGCTGCTGATGTAAATTGGCTGTAGCTCCTTTTGAGTCAGTGAGAGAGATGCCCAGTTGGTGTACATCAGCCAGCTGGCAGTCTGGCCTCATTCAGTTGCTTTCACATTAATTCAGTAACTGGGCCAATTAAAAGAATGCACAGTTCCTTACCTAGTCAGTGGTAAATGGAGAGTCAGGAAGAACCTCAATCAAAAACCAAGGATTGAAACTCTGGAATGTTTAAAATCTGAACCAGAATTCAGATCAGTATTTTTGAATCTTTTGTCGTACTGGGGTTGTTTCCTTTTTTCTGCAGGATGGAATATGGGACAGGAATGGCAGGAGGAAACAACACAGTACAGAACAAATTCATTCTCCTGGGATTTAGCACCCTTCCCAGATTGCAACACTTGCTATTCTTTGTGTTTTTATTGAGCTACTTGATCACCATGACTGGAAATCTCCTCATAATTCTCCTCACTTTGGCTGACCCTGGCCTTCACACACCCATGTACTTCTTCCTCAGGAACCTCTCCTTCCTGGAGGTCTGCTACATATCAGTTACCATCCCTAAAATGTTGGCCAACCTCCTCTTGGAAGATAATACCATCTCTTTCATTGGCTGTGCAGTACAAACCTATTTCTCTTTTTTCCTTGGTGGGTCAGAGTGTATTCTCCTGGTGACTATGGCTTACGATCGCTATGTTGCAATATGCAGGCCTCTGCATTACCCTGTGGTTATGAACAGGAAGGTGGCCACTGGACTGGCTGCTGGATCCTGGCTCACTGGTCTCCTCTTGTCCTTCAGTCACACCAGCATGGTATTCACCTTACCCTTCTGCAGATCCCATGAGATAAATCATTTCTTCTGTGACATCCCTCCACTGCTGAAGCTGGCATGTGGAGACACCTCCCACAATGAAATAGCTGTCTTCATGGTGGCTCTGTTCTTTGTCTCCTTCCCCTTTGTGCTAATCCTCATGTCCTACATCAGCATAATCTCCACCATCCTGAAGATGCCCTCAGGGGCGGGCAGGAGGAAGTCCTTCTCCACCTGCTCCTCACACCTCATGGTGGTGATGCTGTTCTATGGCTCTGGTGCCATTATGTATCTGAAGCCTAATTCCTCCTCCTCACCAGACACAGACAAGTTTCTCTCTCTGTCCTACACGATCCTCACACCCATGCTAAACCCCATTATCTACAGTCTGAGGAACAAGGAGGTGAAGGGCGCCTTCTGGAGACTCATGGGGAGAAAAAGGTTTCTTGAATCATAGAATTGTAGGCCTGGAAGGGACGTTGACAGGACATCTAGTCCAGTCTCTTGCACTGGGGCAGGATTAAGTATTTTCCAGACTATCCCTGACACATGTTTGTCTAATCTGTTCTCAACCCACCTTGCTCCCCATGACAGAGAGGTCCACAACCTCCCTAGATAATTTGTTCCAGTGCCTAAATATTCTTACAGTTAGGAAGTTTTTCCTAATGTCCAACCTATCTCTCCCTTGCTATAATTTATGCCATTATTTCTTGTTTTGTCCTCAGTGATTAAGGAGAACAATTTATCACCCTCCTCTTTATAACGACTTTTTACATACTTGAAGACTGTTATCATGTCCCCACTCCATCTTCTCTTCTCCAAACTAATCAAACACAATTTTTTCAGTCTTTCCTTTTAGGCTGTGTTTTCTAGAATTTTAATCACTTTTGTTGCTTTCCTCTGGACTTTCTCCAATTTATCCACACCTTTCTTGACGTGCAGTGCCCGGAAGTGGACACAATACTCCAGCTGAGGCCTTGTCAGTGCTGAGTATAATGGAATAATTAATGCTTGGGTCTTGCTTATAATACTCCTGCTAATATATCTATAGCAGAGTGGTTACCCACTTCTGCCCTTCAGGCTTGAAACAGCCCTAGGAAAGGGCTGTGGCTGGGGCAAGAAGCCTGGGCTGATTGGGGGAAAGCAATTCTCATCTATGGCCATGTCCCAATCAGGCCCAGCTGGCCGCTATAAGAGGCAGGAGCCCAGTCTCTCTGTTTGTAGAGGGAGATGAGCCAGGCTGCAGGGAGTTAGAGACAGGGTACCTGAGTAGAGCAGGGCTGGAGAAAGGCAGAGGAGCTGGGGAGCTCCAGCCTGGAAAGCCCCAGGCTGTGGCCTAGCATAAGGCCAAGAGGTACTGGGGGTTACAGGGGGCAGCCCAGGGTAGGCAAAGGCAGCGGGTCCAAACCGAATCTTTGCCTATGATGAGTGGCTGATATTACAGTCTGCCCCAGTGAATGAGGGCTAGATGGAGACTGGGGAGTAGCCAAAACTGAAGCAAAGTAGGGATTATGGGTTCTCCGGGCAAGGGAGACCCAGATTGGTGAGGTACTGCCAGGGGGCAGCACCCCAGTTAAAAGTGCACTGGGGTCCAGGGAGGGACACAGAGGCCAAGAGGACAGGCAGATCCCTGGCCTGCAGAGGGCACTCCTGCCTGGAAAAAGAGCTAATTCTGAGAAGGCACCAGCAGGAGGCGCTGCAGGGGTGAGTCTGTCCATATACAACATCTGAGAATGATGTTCACTTTTTTTGCAACAGTATTACATAAATTGATTTATTGTAAATATGTCTGGCTCAATTCTTTTTCTTCAGCAGTGAAACTCATTAAGGTCCAGCTTCTGATCTTATGTATATGACTTTAATTCTGGAGTAACACAGTACCATCAAAGTTAATGGAGTTACTAAAGCAGTGTAGGAAATGCTTTTCCCATCCCACAAAATTATTTGAAACTAAAAAAATCCATCCTGAACCAGGATGAAAAGTTAAAACCTGAAAAAAATTGTGAGCTACTACTACTAAATAATAATGAAAATTGATTGTGTTAGTTGAAACATTTTGATAATTTTCAAAAAATATATTGACATTTGTTTATTTTTGTATAAATTAACTAAAGTTTCTAAATAAAGTTTTTCTAAATAAACAAGTAATGTTTTTGAAGCAAAAAATGAATGTTTCATTTAACAAATCAAAATGGGACTGACCTTTTTTAAACTTTCAAGTCTGTTTGAATCAGGAGTGCTGTCAAAACTACCCCTTCCCTGAAAACAGTTTTGGTTTTAAGAAATAGGCATCTTCTGACAGAAAATTTTGTTGTCAGATTCCTGTCTATCTTTAGGAGATGGACTAGGGTAAATCTGGAGGTACAGTAGTAACAAGAATTCACTCAAAAGTCTCCCCACAGGCTTTAACTCTTTGGCGCAGATGGAAATTCAACAGCTAAAGGCTGTGGGGAGACTTCAGGTGCATTCTTGTAATGATAAAATTGGTTGCGTCTTCCAAGTAATTAAGGGTGGGAATTGTTAATTATTGGTGTTGCATTGGATAGTTATTTAATTATTAGAGTGAGGCAATTTTTTGGGGGGGACAAATAATTTATTTGCCAAAACATGAAACTCCCTGCCTATAGAGCCAGCACTGGAGCAGGGAAAGAACTACATTTCCCAGGATTCCCTTGGCCACTATCAACAGGAAAGGGAGGGGGAGGGAGTGTGGTAGCTGAAACCTCATGCTGAAGCTTGTTGTGAATGGAGAGCTCACTGCTAGAGCAGGTGGCACTGTGAATGGGGAACAAGTGTGCCCAAGGAGTAGAAGGCTTTGGTCCAGATATCCCCTTCAAAAGACATCTCCAGACTGGATTAGGGATACTAGTGTGATCTCACCTTGCAGCCCCCAAAGAAGGAATTGGGTGGACCAAATGGACAGTGCACCTCTCTATCTGAAGCCTAGCAAGGGAGGTACGTGGATCCCACTAGAATTTAAAATGAAATGTAAAGGAGCGGAGGCTCTGCTAGGGAATTTCAGCAGCTTTGGATACAGTACCAGGCACGTAGGAAGATTTCCACTTCTGAGCCAGGGAAGCAGAAATTGACTTTTCCTTTCCAGATTTAGCTAATATTCAGAAAGGAATAGTACCTGCCTTCCAGATTTGAACACCTCAAAATTCAGGAGTGCTCAAGCTCAGTTTGGGCAGCTGATATTTCATTTCTCCCAAATCAAATATACTGATCCATTGTAACTTGCTGTAGAAAAAGTAGGATAAAATTGAGAAAGAAATGCTTCCTAGTGGTTTTTAGGACTGGAAGTGCTATTTTCAACAGCCACTGCTTTTTTTTTTAAGTTGTATTTGTTTAAAAGGAAGACAGTGATATCGCATTGGCAAATTCTCCATAGAAACAAATAGTGGAACAAAAAGAATAATAAAGGCACCTCAACTTTTCCTCACTTACGGAGAGCAGTCTTATAATATGCATCCAGATATCTTCCAATCACACAAGCTGAAAATTGTTCCACTTTACTGCAGTTCTGTTACCACATGAGAACTAATCCTCCGAGTTCTGTACACATCCAAAATTCCTGCTGAATGACCTGCCCTGGGACCAAGTTACTAGTGACCCACGGCTGGGGTGGAAGGAGGGTGCAGGTGGGGGCGGGGGGCAGAGCCCAGGACTGGGGCAGAAGGAGGTATGTGGGTGGGGGGGTACTGGTGGAGGAGAAGGGGGGAGCCCAGAGCTGGGGCAGCATGAGGTATGTGGAGAGAGGAGCTGTCATAGTATAATTCACAAATCTGGACTTTAGAGTCCAAAATATGGGTACTAGCATGAATTCCCCTAAGCTTAATTACTAGCTTAGATCCTGTACTGCTGCCACCAATCAGGACTTAGAGTAGAGCGCCTGATAGACTCTGGTCTCCCCCAGAACCTTCCCTGGGGGCCCCAAGACCCAAATTCCTTGAGTCTCACAACAAAGGGGAATAAACCATTTCCCTTCCCCCTCCTTTCTTCCTCCCAGCTCTTTCCTGCCCTGGGTACACTAGGAGATCACTGTGATTTAACTCCTTGAAACACAACACAGAGAGATCAGGTTTCTCTCCCCCTTCTCCCCCTCACCCAGAGGCAATACAGATTCAAGCTCCGTGAATCTAACACAAAGAGGAAATTTACTTTTCCCTCCCACCAAGTGCTTGGGGAATACAGACTCAATACCTTAGCATTAACAAGGAGTAAAAAATCAACTAGGTCTTTAAAAGAAGAAAGTTTTAATAAAAAGGCAAAAAGAGTAAAAATAATCTCTGTAAATTTAAAATGAAATATTAGTGTCTTTCAGCTTATAGAAAATGGATAAACAGAAAAAAATACAATTTAAAATATTTCCAGCAAACTACACATTTGCAAATACGGAAAAACAGTGTAAAAGCCTATATTGTCTTTCTACCTTTGTACTTACAAATTGGAAACAGAAGATTAGAGAGCCTGGAGGTTTGTGTGGTCACTCTCAGAGCCCAGAGAGAGAACAGACCAAGAACAAAGGACTCACACCCAAACTTCCCTCCACCCAGATTTGAAAGTATCGTTTCCTGATTGGTCCTCTGGTCAGGTGTTGTTTGTTAACCCTTCCCAGATGAAAGAGACATTAACCCTTAGCTATCTGTTTATGACAAGAGCTCAGGGCTGGGGCAGCAGGGGATACAAGTGGAGAGGGGGAGAACGCAGATCTGGGGTAGCACGGGGTGTGTGGAGCGGGGAGCCCAGAAAAACCTAGAGCCGACCCTGAGTGTAACTATTCATGTGTGTGACTATTCACTAATGTGACCAAGGGCTTCATAAGAAGATTCTCAGTTAGCACCCCAGAACTGGTCACTAGCACCCAAGACAGCAGGTTTTAACCAGCGTAACATAGATTTGAAAAACAACCTGCATCCCTGAGCTATGCAGCACTGAATTGTTCTGATGGTTCTGCTAATAGCATGTAGACCATAATTACCCAAGGTGTAATTCCACTGCCTAGAGCGGACTTAGTCCAGGAACAAATCTGGCCACCTGATGTTTACACAGAACTAACTGGATTCCCCTTGTTTCCCTTTGGAGTTAATAGCTGTTTTGTTTCTACCGAGGAAGAAATTGCCTTGGCCCCAAAGACATTTCCATCACTTGCTACTCTGGGACCCAAGGGGAATGGGTGTTGGAGGGTATTCCTCTTGTGAGAATGAATTCATGCATCAATTCTGCTACACATAGTGAGACCAGATCCCAAGCTGGTGAAAAATAACATAGTTCTATTCAATTGCATGAGGCAATGCCAATTTACATCAGCTGAGGATATGGGTCAGCAAGTTTTGTTCCTCCGCTTTGGTCTATCCTGCAAGGTCTCCTTTAGTTGCTATAATTTAACATTAATTTCAAATTAGCCTTAAGCACCACTAAGAAGAACTGAAGCACCTCCAATCTCTAAGCATTGACTGAAATGGGCCAAATTCATCCTGAATGTAATGCTGTCAATTCCAGTGGTGCTACACCAAATGGGCCCACTGAATTTTAACAATCCTCTCTGCAACCTATTTGAAGTTGAAACTCCTTTTCATGATCATGGCAAAGACTTTTTAATAATGCCCAGTGGGACCCATTAATGGTAACATCCTTTCATTGTGCGCTACTTAGCGAAGCTTAGTTTTGAAGAGATAAATTGATACAAGTTATAACTCAATAACATTATAATAATAGTTGTAGCAGATTGCTGACTCACCACCACAGTGCATCCTGCTGGTCCATCCAGGAATTAGCTCTTTTCCAGCCCCAGAGCACCTCCTGCTGGCCAGTGTGTCATCTACTGCAAGCCTCTGTATCCTTCCCAGACCTCAGTGCCCCTTTCCTTTGTGGTGTTGCCCACAGCAGCACCCCTATACTCTGGGGCTCCCCCTATGCCCCCCTTGCCTCAGTGGCTACTGCCAGTCATCATCCAGACCCCTTTCTCTGGGGCAGACTGCAGGCTGTAAAGACCACTCAGTATTAGCAAGGGGCTTGGACCAGCTGCCTCTGCCTTACCTCAGGCTGCACCTCTGCAGCCCCAGTACCTGCTTAGGCCTTTACCAAGGCCTCAGCCTGGGGAGTTGCCAGGCTGGAGCTCCTCAGCTCCTCTTGCCCCTCCCCAATACTGCTCTGCTTCTGGTTCCCTGTGGTCCCAGGCAGCTAGGCCCTTCTTGCTCCAAGGATGGAGTGAGTCTCCTTTCAGCTTCAGGCCCCCCAGCCCTCTTATCAGGGCCAGCTAGGCCCTAACTGAGCTGGCCACACCTGTGGTCAGCTACTTTCTCAGCTGCTTTCACTCTCACTCCCTGTCCAGGGCTTTTTTAACCCTTTTCTGCTGAACCTATTGGGTGTCTGGGAAGTGGGCAGGCAAAGCCCGCCCACTGCTAAAGGATCCTCCCCCAGCCTAAGGGGAGGAACCACAGGGCCACAGAACCCACTGAGTGCGGGGGACAACTAATAAAAGAACAGGGACAGGAGTGAGGTCAAACAGTCAGAAGGAGGGAACCTAACGGGGACACCGAGCAGAGAACCCCGGACAGCGCCCACTGCTCCTCGAAGGCGTCAAGGGAGCCAGTGGACGCCGCCCAGAGGAACTCCGCCCGGATGCGTGATCGGACCATGGAGCGGAAGCAAGCCCCACAGTCACCGGAGTCTCCGTCGGCCAACCTCCCCTCCCTGGTCGCGTGGATGGCCTTTTTCGCCAGGGCGAGGAGGAGGTTGACCAGGAGGTCCCGGGACTTCGTGGGGCCACGGATAGGGAGTGCATACAGAAGGAGGTGAGGGGAAAAGTGTAACCAAAAACGCAAGAGGATGGCTGTGAGGAGCCGGTGTAGGGGCTGCAACCTGGCGCACTCTAAGTACACGTGCGCCAGGGTCTCCCTCACGCCGCAGAAGGGGCAGGTGTCCGGGACAGGGGTAAACCGCGCCAAGTACACGCCCGTGCTCACGGCCCCATGGAGGAGCCGCCAACTGATATCCCCAGTGGGCCGTGGGACCAGGGTGGAGTAGAGGCTGGCCCACCGGGGCTCCTCACCCTCCAGAGGTGGCAGGAGGTCCCGCCACTTCGTATCAGGGCGGGACACGAGGGTGAGGAGGTGAAGGGTGTGGAGCACGAGCGTGTAGAGCTGTTTCCTCGGCGCGGTTCGGAAACGTACCGGCTGCAGGTCGTGCAGCCGGCTTGCGGAGAAGGTACGAGGGGGGGCGGTCAGGCCTACGGGGCAGGGGCCCGATGTAAAGGTCCGGAGGGCTTGGGGTGGGGGGTGGGCGGGGCGTGCCCTCCCGCAGGACCCGGTCGAGATAGGCCCGAGCAGCGGGCGGCAAAGCGGCCTCCACCTCCTGGAGTACGCGCCGGGGAGTGCAAGGTCTGGAGAGCCCCATGCGGTGAGCGAGCGTCAGGGGATCCAGCCAGCCTCCCCGGTCGTAGTCCAGGAGGTCTCCGACCCTGGTGGCTCCCGCCAGGACCAGCCTCCGGCGCACCGCGGGGGACTCCGCCACCTGCACACGAAGCTGGGGATTGTGTAGCAGGGGCTCCGCGAGGAGGTCGGCCCCCACGGTGGCCGCCACGGACCTGGTCGCAGAGAACAGCTTCCAGGTCCGGAGGAGGTCCTGGTAGAAGACCGGCAGCCCGGAGAGGTCTCGCGGAAGACCCCTCGATTCGAGATAAAGGAGCTGCCGGTCGTACCGGAGCCCTCGGAAGCGGCGCAGGAAGGCGTGCGCCAGGGCTCTCCACGCCGGACTACCCGCACCAAACAGGAGCCTCTGCAGTGCCTGGAGGCGGAAGACGTGGACCTGAGTACGCAGGCACTTCAGGCCCTGCTCTCCCTCCTCCAGGGGCAGGTGGAGTACCCCTGCAGGGACCCAGTGCAGTCCTGGCCAAAAGAACTCCAGAACCACCTTCCGGAGCTCGGCCAGGAGACCCGGGGCCGGGACCAGGGTGTTGAGCCGGTACCAGAGCATGGACAGGACCAGTTGGTTGAGCACCAGTGCCCTCCCTCGAAGGGAAAGGCACCGGAGGAGTTCTGTCCATTTCCGGAGCCGCTCCGTCACCCTGACCTGCAAACCTAGCCAGTTCTCCGGCGGAGACGGGTGCGTGGCGGAAAGGTAAACGCCGAGATAGAGCAGCGGACCCGCGCTCCACCGGATGGCCTGGAGCGCGGGTGGGAGGGAGCCTGCCTGCCACCCGTCCCCGACCACCAGGCCAGAGCTCTTGACCCAGTTGACCCGGGCGGAGGAGGCCGCCGAGTACACCGCCTGGCAGGCCTCCACCCGCGCCAAGTCGCCCGGGTCCTGGACCACGAGGAGCACATCGTCGGCGTACGCCGACAGGACCAGCCGCAGCTCCGGCTCCTGAAGCACCAACCCCGTCAACCTCCTGCGGAGGAGACAGAGGAAGGGCTCGATGGCCAGAGCGTACAGCTGGCCCGAGAGGGGGCACCCCTGCCGCACTCCCCGCCCGAAGCTGACCGGTTCGGTCAGGGTCCAGTTGAGCCTGACCAGACACTCTGCGGAAGCGTACAGCACCTGGAGAAAACCCACAAACTGGGACCCGAAGCCCAACGCTCGCAGAGTGCCCAGGAGGTACCCGTGGTCCACCCTGTCGAACGCCTTCTCCTGATCCAGGGACAGGAGGGCGAACGACAGACCATCCCTGCACCCAAGCTCTAAGAGATCCCGGACCAAATAGAGGTTATCGAAGATGCTACGGCCCGGGACGGTGCAGGTCTGGTCCGGGTGGATCACGTCCGCCAGCACGGACCCCAGCCGCAGCGAGATGGCCTTGGCGATGATCTTGTAGTCCGTGCTGAGGAGCGAGACGGGACGCCAATTCCGTAAATCGCGGAGGTCCCCCTTCTTCGGCAATAAGGCGAGCACAGCTCGCCTGCACGAGAGAGGGAGGACCCCGCCCTGCAAGGACTCGGCCCAGACGCTGGCCAGGTCTGGGCCGAGGACGTCCCAGAACACGCGGTAGAACTCCACGGTCAGCCCGTCCATGCCCGGAGACTTGTTGGTGGGCATGCGACGGAGGGCGTCCGAGAACTCGGCCAGAGAGAGAGGCAGCTCTAGCCGGTCCCGGGCGCCCGCGCTGAGCGTAGGGAGCTCGTCCCAAAGCACTCTGCGAGCGGCGGGATCGGTCGGATCCGGGGAGAAAAGGCGCGCGTAGAAGGTCCGGGCCCTCTGGCACAGCTCCGCCGGATCCGTGAGGGGGGTGCCGTCCTCCGCCAGGAGGCAGGTGACGTGCTTCTGGGCCCCCCTCCGTTTCTCCAGGGCGTAGAAGAAGCGGGAGCCGCGATCCATCTCCCGAAGGAGGCGGATGCGGGAGCGAACAAAGGCGCCCCGAGCCCGATGGTCCTCGAGGACCCGGAGCTCCTCCCGCTTCTCCTGGCACGCTCCGCACAGGGATGGATCCTCGGGGCTGGCGGCCAGACGCCTCTCCAGCTCTAAGACCTCCCGTTCCAACTGCTCTATCGCCGCATCCCTCCGTCGGCTGACGCCCCGGGTGTAGTCGCGGCAGAAGAGCCGGGCGCGCACCTTCCCCACATCCCACCAGCGCCGTGCCGAGGGAAAGGCACGCCGCTGCCCTCGCCAGGCCAGCCAGAACTCCCGGAAGGACGCCACGAAGCCCGCATCCTCCAGTAAGCTGTTGTTGAAGTGCCAGTAGGCCGGCCCCGGCCTCTCCGCACTGAGAGAGGCCGTCACGGTGACGAGGTGGTGGTCAGAAAAAGGGGCCGGCCGGACGCTGGAGGACAGGGCCCGTGAAAGGTGGAATCGTGACATGTAGATGCGGTCCAACCGGGAGTGGCACGACCGATGGGCTCCTACCCGGACATAGGTGAACGTGGTGACATCGTCCGGGTGGTGGTCGCGCCAGACGTCCACCAGGGAGTGATGGTTGACGATCTCCCGGAGGACGTCCGCGGCGGCCTGGCTCTGCTCGGTCCCCGAGCGGTCCCGCTCCTCCAGGATGATGTTGAAGTCCCCACCCAGGACCAGGCACTCACGAGGATCCAGGGAGCCGAGGAAGGCGGACGCCTGCTGATAGAACGGCAACCGCTCCGGGGCCGATGTCGGGGCATAGACGTTCACGAGGTTCACCACGAGCCCCTCCAAGCGGACCCGGAGGTGCAGCAGGCGGCCCGGCACAGCCTCGGCAACCCCCAGCACCTCCGGCCGTAGGTCGGGGGAGAACAGGGTAGCCACTCCAGCACTACGGGTGGAAAGGTGGCTGAAGTAGACCCCGTCCCCCCACTCCAGCCGCCAGCTGGCTTCGGCGGCCGGATCCGTGTGGGTCTCCTGCAGGAAAATCACAGAGTACCCCCCCTCCCGAAGGAAGGAGAGCACCTGGCTCCTGCGGAAACCCACCCTACAGCTCCGGGTGTTCAATGAGGCAAAGATGATGGGCGCCATGAGGAGGGCTGGGGGGGATCCTCGCCGGCAGGGACGCCCACGGCCCCCAGTGGGCCGCGCAGCAAACCGTGACCCACCCCGAAGGTGAGCAAGGAGTCACGGAAGCCGCGGACCCGCTGGTAAGTCGCGGCACCCTGCTTCCCGGTCCTCTTGCCCTCCCCCATGAGGGCCCTCGCGGCCCGGAGGATCTGATGGAAATCCCCCCAGCGCTGGAGAGCAAGCGCCACCTTGTTGCGGGAGCCCCTGACGTCTTCCAGGAACTCCCGCAGCTCCTCTCGCAGCGCGTGGGGGGGTGGGGCCCCTGGCCCCTGGTGACCCACTAGTGGGGCTTCTGGGACAACCTCGTGGCCCATGGGGACGGGAAGGCAAGGGGCGGACCCCCGACGTGGCGCCCGATGGGCCGGCGCCACAAGGTCCGCCACAGAGCCCGGCTCGACGGGGGGCGGCGGAGGGAAGAGTGCAGCCCCGAGGGGGTTGGGACAGCAAAACGTAAAGCCCGCCCTCTGGGGGTCACCCTCCGGAAAAGGGAAGGGGACAGCCCCAGGGGCGGCAATAACAGCAGGGGCAGTGGAGGGGACAGGGACGGGGTCAAGGCCAAGGGCGGGGCCGAGGTCAGGGATAGGGACAGAGGTGGGATCCGGGACCGCAGGAGCTGAACCGTTAGGAGCGTGCTCCTCACGGCCAGGCGCGGAGATCAGAGGGGCAGGGAGGGGGTCCCCAGCGATGCCGGGCTCAGGCTCGGTGGTAGGCGCGCTAGCCACGGCATCGGGAGACGGAACACCGTCGGTGGGGCCCCCGCCCGGGAAGGGATGTGGGTGCTCCGCACCACCGAGGGATATCCCCGTGAGCCCGTCTCCCGGCCGTGGGGCACCGGCCGTTGCCTCAACGGGCTCGGCGGCCATCAGCGGGGCGCCAACCACGGCCAGGCAGGGCGGGGAGTCCAGGGGTCCCCCGGAGGCGGGAGCGGATGCAGCGGCCAGGAGGAGGGAACACGGGGAGAGGGGAGCTGGGGTGAGGACGGCTAGGTCGAGGCCCGCTGGCGGAGGGTCATCCTCCCCCTGGGTAACCGGGGTCAGACCCAGGGCCTCGATATCCTCAAATATGGAGGGGTGCTCACCTCCCACCACCCCGGGGTCCTCCCCGCTGGAGCCGGAGGCAATAAGCGCCCCGACTGGTGCAGGGGGCGCAGGCGGCAGTGGAGCAGGGGGGACCAAATCCGAGGCCGCCACAGAGGGGGGTTGCAGAGGAGGGACGGTGGAACCCTCTGGTGCCGCCACGACTTCCCTGGCCGGAACTGGCGGACGGGCCGACCCCGAGGGCACGGCGGAAGGCTCGGCATCTGTGGCCCCCTTTCTGGCCTTACAGGGGGCTCCCGCATCAGGTGGTAAGAGCGGAGCTCGAGCCTTCCGCTTGCCCCGCCTACCCTGGACCAGGGTCCAGCCCTCCATGGCGTCGCTCACGGGCTGGGTGTCAGAGGTCGGGTCAGAGGGCAGGGTTGGTGGGTCGTGGACCTGGAGGGGCACTGGTGAGACAGCGGGAGGAAGGGAAGATACCCCTTGGTTAGGGCCCTCTCCCACGCCCGGCAATACCCCTGCCACACCCTCCTCCACAGGCCCCGCCAGAGTGCAGGCAGCGGAGGCAGGGCCCACCCGCTCGTCTGGGCATGCCGAGGGAGGTACCCCTGCAGCCCGAGCGGGAGCAGTGATGGATGGAGGAGGAGGAGGGGCGGCCCTGGGCACCGGGCGGTCAGGGGCGCCGGCGATGACGGGGCCGGCACCCTGCCGGGACTCGGGGGTCCCGGGCGCTCCTCCGAGCCGAGCCAAGGGGCAGTCCCTCCGGACGTGCCCCGTCGCCCGGCAGAGGTAGCACCGGGCCTCCCCCGTGGAATAGTGCACCCGGTAATGGGCCCCCTGATAGGGGACCAGGAAGGACCCCTCGAGCGCCTCTCCGCCACGTGCCGCCGGCGGCAGTTGAAGCTGCACCTGCCGGCGGAACGAGAGGACGTGACGGAGGGCGGGGTCCTTGCAGCCCAAGGGGAGAGGGCTCACCACTGAAATGGGCTTCCCTAGAGTTGAGAGGACAGGCAACAGGGCGGCATTGGGGAGGAAGGGGGGGACAGAGGTCAGGGTGAGACGGACCCCCAGGTCCTCCAGCGGCTCCAGGGGGACGAACACACCCCCCACCGCCAGGCCCTTCTCCACCGCCTCCTGGGCGGCGGCCTCCGAGGCAAGGAAGAAGACGACCTTGCCATACATCTTGGAGGCCGCCACGATGGCCGTGGGCCCCACCACCCTCGCCAACGCCCGCACGTAGGTCTCCACGTGGGGCGAGGCGGGCACCAGGAGGCAACGGACGCCGTGCTTCCTGGTCAAGGTGGGGAAGGGGCCCCGGCCGCTATAGATGGTAGCGGAGGCGGCAGCCTGGGGAGATGACGAAGCGGCAGGCGGGGGGGCCGCCGCCACCTGGGCGTATGCCCTGGGGGCTGGGGGAGGGGCACCCGCAGAGCTGGTGGAGGGAACAGCGGGGAGGGGCGCCGCGGCCGGTGGTGGGGCCGCGGCAGAGGCGACAGGCTCCGCCATGGAGGGCTTAGGTTTCCTAGCGGGGTCCTTTCCCTTCTTCTTGCCCTGGCCCTTCCTGCCAGCCGGAGGGGGTCCTCCGGAAGCAGAGGGGGCGAGGGACGTGGCGGCAGCAGAGGTCACCCCTGCACCCGCTGCTGCCGGCGCCGCAGCGAGAGTGGTGGCAGGCGGTCCGGCAGCAGTGGCAGCGGTAGAGAGTGGGGGGGTCGTTGAGGGAGCAGGGTGGGCGGGGGGGACAGGGGTCGTCCCAGGGGTCCCATCCGCTGCGTTCCCCGCCATGGCAAGTGGGGAGGGAGGGGAAACACTGGAGAAAGGGAGGGGAGGGGAAGCAGGGCAACCACTCCTCCCCGCTAGGCTGCAGGCAGGGGAGGAGGGTGCCAAAATGGGGGGGGGCAGACAAGGGGCCAAGCAAGGACTCGGGGGTGGGGATCAGTCACCGGACACGGGAGGGAAAACCGGCTCCTCTAGCCGCACTAGGGGAGGGAAGGGATACAAAAGCAATTGGGGGGTGCAGTGCCAGAGGGGAAAACTCAAATGGGGGGCACAAGCGCACGAGAAGGGTACAGGCGCACGAGGGGGGGGGCCGAACAGGGCGAAGGGGCAGTAGGGAAGGGGCTCAACAAGGTTGGGAGTGGGGCTGAGGGACCAAGGGGCCGGTTGCGGGGCTGAGGCAGGACAAACAAGGCTACAAAGGGGGACGGGCGGGGCAGGCAAACAAACTGAAGCTGGGAGTGGATGGGCAAAAGGCTACAGGGGGCAATGGGGCAGGCAACAAGGGGAAAAGGCTGGGGGGCCTGTCACGGAGGGGGAGGGGTCAGTGTGGGGAGGGGGCTGGGGGAGTGCATGCACCCACGAGCACTTGTGCAAGGGCTAAAGGTTTGGCCGGCTGCTGCTGGAGGCCCAAATGGTGGAAAAAGGGCGTGGCTGGCCAGGCAAGCAGCTGAGTCCCAGAGGTGGGGACCGAGGCAGATGGTAAGCAGTCTGTGGGGGTGGTGGAGGGGGCAACGGTGGTGGCGGGGGTTGGAGGGACACAGATGGACCAGGGGGCAGGCTCCACGCCACACCCCCTGTGCCCCCACAAACACAGTCTACACCCCCACCACTAGAGCACAGTCAAAAAGTCACTCAGTTTCTGAGGGCCCCCTCCACAGTGGTCTTCAGGGTCTACCCGTGCGCTCCCCCAGCAGCCGGTGGTCCTCTCAGGCCTCAGGCGCCTCCAGGCTCCAGCAGCTCCCCAGGCAAACACAGCTCCAGCAGCAGCGGCTCCTCCTCCAACAACCCAGGTGGCCAGGCAGGAAGGACCCCACGCAGGTGGTAGCAGCGGTGGTGGTGGCGGTGGTGGGGTCCTGGCTTCTCCCTCCGGAGGTGGAGGAGTGGGGGCTGGCCCACAGGGCCCCCCCACCCCTCGCTCAGCAGCAGTAGCAGCAGTCCAGGAGGGGAGCACTCCAGCTAGCAGCAACAGCAGCAGCAGCCCAGGAAGGGAGAAGGAGCTTCAGCCAGCAGGGCAGCCAGGAAAGGGTGGGGGGAACGCTCCAGCCAGCAAAGCAGCCCAAGCAGACACAGAGCGCTCCTGGGATCAGGGGTGCTTACCCTGCTCCTGCTCCTGCTCCTGCTCCAAAGGGGTGAAAACAGCCCTGGGAGGGGTTGTGGCTGGGGAAAGCAGCTTTTAGGCTGAGCTGATTGGGGGAAGTAGCTGCAGCTGGGGCCATGCCCCCGAACACACTCAGCTGGCCCTATAAAGGCAGAGAAGCCAGGCACCCAGACAGTCTCTCTCTGTTTGTGGAGGGAGAATGGCCTGGTTATAGGGAGCTAGAGACTGACTGGAGCAGAGATGGGGAAAGTCTGGGGAGCTCTAGCCTGGAAAGCCACAGGCTGTGGCCTAGCATTGGGTTAATAGGTACCGGGGCTGGCAGAGGGCAGCCCAGGGGTAGGCAAAGGCAGTAGGTCCAAACCGAACCTTGCCTGTGATGAGCAGGCTGATACTGCAGTCTGCCTGAGGGCATGGTATTAGATGATGACTGGCAGTAGCCTGATACTGAGACAAGGTGGGGATAGTGAGTGGGGTTTCCCCTGGGAGGGGAGACCCCAAGAGAAAGGGACTACTGCCAGGAGGCAGCACTCCAGTTAAAGGGGCACTAGGTCCAGGAAGGGACATGGCGGCTCACTGGCCTGCAGAGGGCGCTCAGGAGCTGGAATGAGCTAATTCTCAGAAGTCACTAGCAGGAGGTGCTGCAGGAGTGAGTCTGTACGTCTACAATCTCCCAGGTTGATTTTTTTTATGAAGATTTAATTGTATGCAAAACATGAACTCATTCCAGCTTCTCCATGTTAGCTAGCACTGTAGTATCCATTTATTAATGTCTATCACATCATAGACATTAATCAATTAATGCTCACTACACTACATAATGTTGTTGTGACAGTATGGACCCCTGTGTCCATACCCTACACACTACTGTAATAATCTCTGTACAAAGTATGCCCTGTAAGAGATCATTTCAAAACTCATAATTTGCTGGTCATTATCATCCTGATAAAACATATGTGGCAATATTATATGTAAAATTATAGATTTACCTGCATGATGTTAACATATTCCAAACCACAGCCCTTCCGAAAAAGAAGTTGATGAACAGGTCAGGCCTAAACAAAGGAAGGTGTGCTCTGCTTACTTTGAATTTAAGCATTAAACAGAGTCATCAAGCAGGAAGGGGAGACGAAGGAAGTGCAAACAGGTGGAAAAAACAGCAGGGAACATCCTTCTACATAGACTCTTTGTCTCCTGAATCTCAGCAGGACATGTTTTTTAAGAGGGGGACTAACTATAAAAAGGAGGGACAAACACCCCTAGGAACCTCGCTCTCTCCCTCTCCCTGCTCATCACATGCTCTTCACCTGAAGCAACAAAGGAAGCCTTCATTGAATTCTGGTAGAAGTGGTCCTGACCTAGAGAATTTGGTAAATAAGACTGATGAAAGCATATGGTGAGAAACTTTGCTTGACTTTGATATAATTTGCGAAGTTAGGCACCAGCAACATTTTAATTTTATTTTTGTAACCATTTCTGACTTTTAAGCCTCATTGCTTGCACTCAAAATCTTTCTGTCTGTAGCTAATAAACTTGGTCTTTTTTTTGTTTTACCTAATCCTGTATGTTTAAATGGAAGTATCTGGGAAACTCCATTTGGCACATTGTATTGTGTGTATATTATTTCTATTAAAGAAATAGCAGACTTTATATAAATGTGCATTGTCCAGGAGAGGGCTGGGCACTACAGGACATACATTTCTGGGGGGAAATCTAAGACTGGAGTGTGTTGGGGTCATCTTGAAATTTAACCAAGGCTGGTGAGAGCCAAAATGTGTGTGTGCTGCAGCCAGCCAGCCAGCCACAAACATAGCTGGGAGTGACTTGCATGCTGGAGGCTGTTTGTGAGCAGTCCAGGCTGGAGGCTACAGCAGCAAAGCATTGTAAAGGACACCTTAGGTTAGAGGGCAGGGCTGACAGCTACTCATTAGTTGGATTGTACCCTGGTATGTCACAGTAGTATCCTGACCTATATAATGTAATACAATTATCTACAAAATGGCCCCATTGAAATCAATGGTTCGCTGTCAGACTAAAAGGATGTATCATGTGGGAGGGTCACGGTGGTGTGTCCTAGATTAGTTAGGAACTGGGGAACCTTATGAGAAAGGGGGAGCTTATACAGGAAGGATGGGTTCCACCTAAAGTGAAATGGAACCAGATTGCTGGCATGTAAAATCAAAAGAGGTCATAGAATAGTTTTTAAACTAGGGGCTGGGGGAAAGGCAACAGGTGTAGAGGAGCATGTGGTTTGGACTGAGACATCCCTTAGGGGAGAATCTATTAATCTAGATTCTCTACATCCTAGTAAAGAGGAGAAAATGGACGATGATAAAATACCAGTAGAATCTGATGAAAAACTGGCAATTACATCACATAATGACAGACAGCTAAAAAGTGACAATTTTTTAAAGTGCTTATATACAAATGCTATAAGTCTAAATAAAAAGATGGGTGAACTTAAGTGCCTCTTATTAAATGAGGATATTGATATAACGGGCATCACAGAAACTTGGTGGAATGAGGGTAATCAGTGGGACACAGTAATACCAGGGTACAAAATATGTTGGAAGGAGAGAACAGGTCATGCTGGTCAGGGAGTGGCACTAAATGTGAAAGAAAGCATAGAGTCAAATGACATAAAAATCTTAAATGAACCAAACTATATCATTGAATCTCTGTGAATAGAAATTCCATGCTTAAATAATAAGAATATGGCAGTAGGGATATACCACCAACCACCTGACCAGGATGGTGATAGTGACTGTGGAATGCTTAGGGAGATTAGAGAGGCTATAAAAATAATAAAAAAAAAAACCCTTAATAATAATGGGGGATTTCAACTATCCCCATATTGACTGGATACATGTCACCTCAGAACACGGTGCAGAGATAAAGTTTCTTGACACCTTAAATGACTGCTTCCTGGAGCAGTTCAGCCTGGAACCCACAAGAGGAGAGGCAATTCTTGATTTAGTCCTTACTGAAGCACAGGATCTGCTCCAGGAGGTAAATATAGCTGAACTGCTTTGTAATAGTGACCATAACATATTAAAATTTAACATCCCTGTGAGGAGATGGGGGGAACACCACAGCAGCCCACCATGGTAGCATTTAACTTCAGAAAGAGAAACTACACAAAAATGAGGAAGTTAGTTAAACAGAAATTAAAAGGTGAAATCCCTGCAAACTGCATGGAAACTTTTTAAAGACACCATCATGGAGGCTTAAATTAAATGTATACCCCAAATTAATAAACATAGTAAGAGGACCAAAAAAGTGCCACCGTGGCTAAACAACAAAGTAAAAGAAGTAGAGACTAAAAGGCATCCTTTAAAAAATGGAAGTTAAATCCTACTGAGGAAAAGAGAAAGGAGCATAAACTCTGGCAAGTGAAGTGTAAAAATATAATTTGGAAGACGAAAAAAGAATTTGAAGAACAACTAGCCAAAGATTAAAAAAGTAACAGCAAAAAATAGTACATCAGAAGCAGGATAACCAGTGGGGCCACTGGACAATCGAGATGTGAAAGGATCACTCAAGGACTATAAGGCCACTGTGGAGAAACGAAACTAATTCTTTGCATCAGTCTTAATGGCTGAGGATGTGAAGGATATTCTGAAACCTGAGCCATTCTTTTTAGGTGACAAATCTGAGGAACTGTCCCAGATTGAGGTTTTGGAACAAACTGATAAATTAAACAATAATAAGTCACCGGGACCAGGTGGCATTCACCCAAGAGTTCTGAAGGAACTCAAATGTGAAATTGCAGAAGTACTAACTGTGGTATGTAACCTATCATTTAAATCAGCTTCTGTACCAGATGACCTGAGGATAGCTAATGTGACACCAATTTTTTAAAAAGGCTCCAGAGGCGATCCAAGCAATTACAGGCCAGTAAGCCTGACTTCAGTACAGAGCAAATTGGTAAAAACTTTATTAAAGAACAGAATTATCAGACACATAGATAAACACGATTTGTCGGGGTAAAGTCAACACAGCTTTTGTAAAGAGAAATCACACATCACCAATTTATTAGAATTCTTTGAGGGGGTCAACAAGCATGTGGATAACAGTGATACAGTGTACATAGATTTTTAGAAAGCCTTTGATGAGGTCCCTCCCCAAAGGCTCTTAAGAAAAGTAAGCTGTCATGGGATAAGAGGAATGGTCCTCATGGACCAGTAACTGGTTAAAAGACAGGAAACAAAGGAGAGAGGTAAATAGTGGTGCCCCTCCAGGGGTCTGTACGGGGACCAGTGTTGGTCAACATACTCATAAATTATCTGGAAAAGGTGGTAACAGTGAGGTGGCAAAATTTGCAGATGATATAAAACTACTCAAGAGAGTTAAGTCCAAAGCAGACTGTGAAGACTTACAAGAAGATCTCACAAAACTGGGTGACTGGGTAATAAAATGGCAGATGAACTGATAATAATTGATTCACCTCCTAGTTAATCCAGATTTGCACCTGTGTGATTCTATTAATTTAAGTGGAGTTACTCCTTATTTCCACCACTATCTCTTAAAACAGAATGTGACCCAGAGGTTATCTAATTAGATCAGTTGAGGTTATATCCTGTGATTTTTTTCAACACTGCCTAGGGGATTTAGATACACAATTATTAGAATCTGTGCATCCAAATCCTCTAGTCTATGTTGAAACCTCATCCTCATTGTTTTGATGAAAGATTGAAAAAAGGAGAAATAAATGTAAAAGTAGTGGTGAGAGAAGGCTAATGGGAGTCAGGATTCCAGTTCTTTTCTTTATTGCTAATTTATGTATTCTTAGAGAAACCAATTCAATTTGCTAATTCATCTGAGCACCTTAGCCTGTCTGTATAATGGAGAGAATAAAGCTCACCATCTCTACTTCACATTGGTGATGTGGGTCTTGATTGTGCCACCCTGACTCACATTGAAAGTAAAGTGGCTGCTGCATGTGACTAAGGATAAGAACAGTTCACCTTTGTATTTATAGAGTAGGATTCTAAAAAGTTAACTGAGATAGGTACATAACCCCATTGTAGTAAAAGGGGATATGGGATCCTAAGTCCCTTAGGCTTTCTTGAAAATCCCAGGTATAGGGTACCCCACTGATTTCACTGAAGCTGTGCAGATTTACATCAGCTGGGAATCTGGCCCACTGATATCAATAGAGCTACATTCATTTACAGCAGCTGGAGATCTGGCCCACTGATGTTAGTGGTGCTATGTCTGATTTACACCAGCTGTTGATCTGACCCATTGACTCCAATGAAGCAATGCTGATTCACATCACCTGAGGATCTAGACCATTATCCTTTTTCCCCTCCCTAAACCATTGCTGAGTTTCTGAATACCAAAAGTAAGATTTGTAAGTGTCTGCTGTTTAATGAAAAACAAAAATGTATTTATTTTATGCCACAGACTCAAACACTTATTTGAGAGGCTGAAGAAAGATATTAATGCTGCAACATTGAGGAGCACTGAAGGGGAAGAGGATGAAAAGTCAGCAACATTTGACAACATGGCTGACAGTGTGAAGTGTTCTTTAGAACATTTGTTGATCTGTTCAGATTAGCTATATATAGAAAGAGAGATCTAGAAATCCTCTATACTCTTTATATTCTGTCTGTCCATCATTCATAGTATTTTTAATGCAACTATTAACATCTTGACTAGGTGCACTAAACAAAATTAAGACTTGCCATGAAACACTCATCTCCCTTTGCTGCTACTTATTTACTTACCTGCTTCTCCTTTTGTTCCTGCTGGTCATTTCTTCCTTCTTTACCGATCCTACACAATTTCATCCGGTGAACTGAAAATCACAGCAGCGTATTCCTCAGACACCCACACATTGTGTGTAATGAATCATGGCACTTAGATAGAGACACCATTGTTAATAGGAGACATAAAATATTCTCATTTAGGACCAAAATCCCAAACCCTACAACTTATGGTAAAGAAGTAAGTCCGTTAGCCCTGTAGCAGGCTGCACTATTATCTGGGGACATTTACTGAAAGAAGACATGATCATATGAATTAAGCCAGTTTATTACATATAAATGGATATTATTCATAAGCAGGCATGATAGAAATAGAACACTTGATAATTCCAGGATACAGTAACCATGGGGGCTGTGTAAGCAGATAGATAGATACATAATGTCACTAGAGAACCACACTGCTGTGAGTGGATTCATACTCCTGGGGTTTTCTGAGTTTCATGACCTCCATCTTTTGTTCTTCACAGTGGTGTTGTCTCTCTATATCCTCACCTTGACGGTGAACACCCTGATTATCATGATAATAAATGCCAATCGCATCCTTCAGACCCCCATGTATTTCTTCCTTACTCACTTGTCCTTCTTGGAGGTCTGCTACATGTCAGTCATCATCCCAAAGATGCTGGAGAACATGCTGGTGGAAAAGATGGGCGTTTCCTTTGTGGGATGTGCCGTGCAGATGTTCTTCTTTCTTTTCTTCGGGGTTGCAGAGTGTTTCCTCCTGGACGCAATGGCATTTGACCGGTATGTGGCTATATGCAACCCCTTGTGCTATATGGTCATTATGAGTAGCAGTGTTTGTGGGAAACTGGTGGTGGGATCTTATGTGTGTGGGACTGTAGTGGGTCTGGTGCACACCATCATTACATTCAGCTCTCCATTCTGTGGCTTACTTATCAACCATTTCTTCTGCAACATCCAGCCACTCCTAGAGCTGCTCTGTGGAGACACTTTCCTGAATGAGGTTCAGGTCATTGTGGTGGCTGTGTTTGCCATCATGGTCGCATTCCTACTAGTCATTTTATCTTATGTCTGCATCCTGTCCACCATCTTCAAGATGCTGTCAGCTGAGGGTCGTCTTAAAGCCTTCTCTACCTGCTCCTCACACCTAGTGGTGGTGACTCTCTCCTACGGCTCAGCAAGCTTCATGTACTTACGACCCAAGTCCACCGACTCTCCACCTGTTGACAAACTGTTCTCCCTGTTCTATACCATTGTGACTCCATTTTTGAACCCCATGATCTATAGCTTGAGGAATGAGGAGGTGAAAGGAGCCATAAGGAAACTGTGGAGAAAACTGCTTTATGAATGAATATAAAGTAGAGCTAGTCAAATTTTTCTATATTCTGACATTTTGATGCCATATTTATAGTTGTAAATTATAAATTTCAATGAAAATAAATTTAAAAAAAATCATAAAAATATTTGGGATTTGGACCAACCACAGAGGTGGTCATTCCCCCTCCCCCCCATGATAGTAGTTTCATCAAACACTTTGAAATTGTAATACTTAGAAAAAAATTAAAAAACTTTAATTTAAACAAAATCCAGTGAACTAATTTTCTGCTTGCTTTTTTATTTTTTAACTCTTCTAATTTACAAGAAAGGAGGATAAACTGTCTAATAAAGCAGACTGGTTATTAGATTAGGTTTCTTTGGTTCACAAAGGAGTTATTCCTGATTTGGAACAGGCTTGATGGCTTCAACAAAAGTGTTCCTTGTTTAAACTGGTGTGAATGAGAGGAGAATTTGATCTTGATTTTCACCACCTTACATGGATTTGGTAAAATTAATAGGGAAAATGAATATAAAGTTCTACTGGATTTTATTATATTAATTGGGAAAATATAAATTTCTGCTAGTGGCCATTTCTACAGACTTTATTAAAGATCCCAGGAAGTAACTGGTTAATGTCTTTGCATTCTTGATATAATTAGTGCTATAGTAGTGTAAAATAGTAAAGGCTAGATTCTGTACTCAGAGGTATAGGTGTCATTCCAGAGATACTCCTTTAAAACTAATAGAGTTTCTCTGATTTAAACTAGTTTAACTGAAAGCAGAATCTGTCCCCATGGAGCTACACCAGATTTAGACCTTCATAACAGAGATCATCAGCATCATCATTGTTTCTGCAACTATTTTGTATATATTGTACCTGTTTTGCTTTGCTCATTTTTGTTGTTTATTTAAATAACAAAATGCACATTAATTAAAATGCTAAAATATGTTATTTTGTTTACAACATTACATTTTTTAAAAAATGCCTAACTCAGATATTACCAATGGTCTTTCTTTGGTTTAAGGAGAGCTGAGGACTGGATTGCTCATGACCCAAAAGACAGAAAAACTCAGAAGTTGATCAAAATTCTTTGGATTCCAAAATATTAATTTTTTTATCAGATCACAAATTGCAATTAAAAATAAAAGAGAAAATATTTGTTCCATCTTTTTCCCTCTGCCCCTCCCCCATTTTGTCAAAGATATATTATAACTGTTATAACAGGAGATGTATTTATTCCATTCAGTGGAGAGAGTAATGGTGCATTAACACAAGAGTCTTTACACACATATATCAGTTACTGAATTAAGAAGCAGCACCATTATTCAAAGATTCATAGACTTAAGGTCAGAAGGGACCATTATGGTCATCTAGTCTGACCTCCTGGACAACGTAGGCCACAGAATCTCACCCACTAACTCATGTAACAAACCCCTAACCTATGTCTGACTTATTGAAGTCCTCAAATCGTGGTTTACAGACCTCAAGGTGCAGAGAATCCTCCAGCTAGTGACACGTAAATTGAAATCAAAGAAAATTAGATCCACCACGTTTCCTTTCTCTAAAAAATCTGTTACCTTCTCAAAGAAGGAGATCAGGTTGGTTTGGCACAATCTACCTTTTGTAAACTAGTTTTTGGAAACTATGCTTCCCACTAAATGGCAAGTGTCATGCCACCATCATTAGTGCATATGCACCCACTCTAACATGCTCTGACAACTCAAAGGAACAATTCTATGAAGATCTCGACAGACTGATCAAGGCCACACCTGTAACAAACAAACTACTCGTACTTGGAGATTTCAATGCCCAAGTCGGGGCTGACAACGAAAACTGGAAAGGAGTAACCGGGCCACATGGTGTAGGCAAAATGAACAGCAATGGACTACTCCTTTTGAGCCTATGTTCTGAAAATGACCTGACCATTACCAACACTCTGTTCCGAAAAGTGGATAAATACAAAACGACGTGGATGCACCCTAGGTCCAAACAGTGGCCTCAGATAGATTATGCCATTGTCAGAAGGCGAGACATCTGAGACGTAATGATCACCAGAGTAATGGGAGGTGCAGAGTGCTGGACAGACCACAGATTAGTCAGGATGTCTCTCCAACTTTACATCTCTTCCTCTCGGTACAAATGCCCTAAGCATGTGCGACCAGGGCTGGCTCCAGGCCCCAGCGTGCCAAGCGTGTGCTTGGGGCGGCATGCCACGGGGGGCGCTCTGCCGGTTGCGGGGAGGGCGGCAGGCGGCTCTGGTGGACCTCCCGCAGGCATGCCTGTGGTGGGTCCGCTGGTCCCGCTGCTCGGGTGGAGCATCCGCAGGCATGCCTGCGGGTGGTCCACCGGAGCCACGGGACCGGCGAGCAGCAGAGTGACCCCCGTGGCGTGCTGCCATGCTTGGGGCAGCGAAATTGCTAGAGCCGTCCCTGTATGCGACATGCTTTCAACATAGCCAAACTGAAGGATGCTCAATGTTTCAACAACTTTCAGAAGAGTCTTGATGACAAACTGACATCCCACGGACAACTGATTGGTACTGCAACCGAAAAGTGGGACCAGTTGAAGCAGATGGTGACTGACACAGCAATAACATCTCTTGGACCAAAGAAAAGAACACATCAGGATTGGTTTGATGAGAACCAAGAAGAAATATGCTCAGCTCTAGAAGTAAAGAGAAAAGCCTTTATAGAATGGCAGAATGATCCCTTCTCAGTCTCCAAATGGGACCATTCAAGTTCCTTCAGAGCAAAACACAAAATGACCTCCGTCAGATACAAGACAACTGGTGGGAGAGCAAGCCAAAGAAATTCAGCACTATGCTGAGACCCATAACTCAAAGATGTTCTTCAGTGCTATTAAGACGGTCTATGGACCTTCTAAACTAAGGACCACCCCTCTGCTCTCATCAGACAACACAACGCTGATTAAAGATAAAGAAGGCATCAACAAAAGATGGCGAGAACACTTTAGCACCTCTCAATAGACCATCAACTGTGAATAATAAAGTCCTCAATGAAATTCCACAACAACCTGCTCTGACAGATCTTGATTCTGCCCACTATAGATGAGATTAAGAAAGCTGTTAGCCAGATGAGTTCAGGAAAAGCTCCTGGAAAAGATGGGATACCAACAAAGATATACAAAGCAGCAGGTTCAGCAGCATTAGCAGTGTTACACAGTGTGATCATCAGCATCTGGGAGGATGAAAACTTACCACAGGACCTCCGTGATGCTACTATTGTCTCTCTTTTCAACAACAAAGGCAGCAAAGCAGAATGTGGAAATTATAGAGGCATATCCCTCCTCTCCGTTGGAGAGAAAATCATCGCCTGTATCATCTTGAACCGCCTAATAGCCAGTATTTCCGAGGCAAATCTACCTGAAAGTCAATGTGGTTTTCGACCTGGCCGGAGCACAGTTGACATGGTGTTTGCTGTCAGACAAATATAAGTGAAGTGCATTGAACAGAACATGCACCTTTATGCTGTCTTCATAGATCTGACAAAGGCGTTTGATACCATCAACAGGGAAGCCCTTTGGACTATTCTAACACGACTTGGCTGCCCAAGAAAATTTGTCCAGATTATATGCCTTTTTCATGACAGCATGACAGGTGAAGTATTGTCTGATGGAGCCACATCTGCCCCCTTCAGCATCACCAATGGCATGAAACAAGGATGTGTTTTCACTCCTGCCTTATTTAACCTGTTCTTTACATGCATCCTCAACCATGTAATGAAAGATCTAGATCAAGGTATATATTTGAAATACCAGCACAATGGTTCACTTTTTGACCTCTGTCACCTGAATGCAAAGACTAAGACAGTGCAGAAACTCCTTCTTGAGGCACTCTTTGCCGATGACTGTGCCCTCATGGCTCACACTGAAAATGATCTTCAGCACATTGTCAACAAGTCTGCCGAGGCCTCGCAACTCTTTGGACTAACTATCAGCCTTGGAAAGACAGAAGTTCTCCATCAACCTGTACCTGGATCAAATGCTTCTGTCCCAAGTATCTCCATTGATGGCACTCAGCTTAAAGTAGTGGAGAACTTTAAATACCTTGGGTAGTGTCATATTCAGTGATGATATGATATGATATGGATAATGAGATCAACGCATGAATATCCAAAGCAAGCCAGGCACTTGGCTATCTGCGTGTCAAAGTTTTAAACCACCACAACATCCAGATGTCAACAAAACTGCTTGTGTACAGAGTTGCTGTTCTTTCATCTCTTTTATATGGGTTTGAAATATGGACACTATATAGGTGTCATATCAAGCAGCTCGAAGCATTCCACATGCGTTGTCTCCGCAACATCATGAAGATCCACTGGCAAGACAAAGTGCCCAATCTTGAAGTCCTCGAGAGAGCCCAGATGACAAGCATTGAAATGATGATCATGAAGTCACAGCTACATTGTACCGGTCATGTCAGCCGCATGGATGCCAACAGAATCCCCCGCCAGCTTCTCTATGGTGAACTCTCCCAGGGCATCTGGCATATAGGTCATCTACGAAAATGTAACAAAGACACCATCAAAGCCAATCTGCAGTATAGCAGTATCAAACCCAGGGATCTTGAGGACGCAGCCAGCGACAGAACACAGTGGTGTGCAACAGTCAGGAATATCTGCATTGCCTTTGAGGAAGACCGATGCCAATGTCTACAAGTGGCACGCGAATGACGTCACAGAGCACCAGCAGCACACAACCCACTGACTGCGAACTTCCCGTGCACCATCTGCAGCCAAATATGCACCTCTAGAATTGACTTGTATAGCCATCAGAGGGCACACCATAAGACCAACAATAGATGATTTGCTCAGGTTTGTCATCATCGGATCGATGGACTACCAAGACCTTTTGTAAAACCATGTTGTATTTTGTCCCAATTGCCATTGAC